>NW_019266119.1:0-8236 GCF_002742605.1 Olea europaea var. sylvestris
TATGCGCCCAAAACGGACACCGTGTGCAAAAGTTACGCTCAGTTCTTCGTACGTCGACAATCCAAGCATTCCAAATATGCAAGGGCTCATTCTTTTGAAAAATGGCCGAAATCCCTCATAAGTCACAACGAAGTGGTGAGTTCAATCCAAAACGGTCGCTACATTTCCAAAAAGTTCTTAAGCGCCCAAAACGGACACCGTGTGCAAAACTTACGCTCAATTCTTCGTCCGCCGTCTCTCCAAGCATTCTAAATATGCAAGTGATCATTCTTTAGAAAAATCGCCAAAATCCCTCGTACGTCACGACGAAGTGGTGAGTTCAATCCAAAACGGTCGCTACGTTTCCAAAATTACTTATGGGCCTAAAACAGACACCGTGTGCAAAAGTGACGCTCAATTCTTCGTACGCCGACTCTCCAGGCGTTCTAAACATACAAGCGCTCATTCCTTCGAAAAATGGCTAAAATCACTCGTACGTCACGAGGAAGTGGTGAATTCAATCCAAAACGGTCGCTACGTTTCCAAAAAGTATTTATGGGCCCAAAACGGACACCGTGTGCAAAAGTTACGCTCAATTCTTCGTACGCCGACTCTCTAGGCGTTCTAAATATACAAGCGCTCATTCCTTTGAAAATGGCCAAAATCACTCGTACGTCACGACGAAGTGGTGAGTTCAATCCAAAACGGTCGCTACATTTCCAAAACGTACTTATGGGCCCAAAATGGACACCGTGTACAAAAGTTAAGCTCAATTCTTCGTACGCCGAGAATCCAAGCGTTCCAAATATGCAAGTCCTCATTCTATCAAAAAATGGCCAAAATCCCTCATACGTCGGGAGGAAGTGGTGAATTCAATCCAAAACGGTCTTTACATTTTCAAAAAGTTCTTCTGTGCCCAAAACGAACACCGTGTGCAAAAGTTACGCTCAATTCTTCGTCCATCGACTCTCCAAGCGTTCTAAATATGCAAGTGCTCATTCTTTCGAAAAATGGCCAAAATTCCTCGTATGTCACAACGAAGTGGTGAGTTCAATCCAAAACGGTCGCTACATTTCCAAAACGTACTTATGGGCCCAAAACGGACACCGTGTGCAAAAGTTACGCTCAGTTCTTCGTACGTCGACAATCCAAGCATTCCAAATATGCAAGTGCTCATTCTTTTGAAAAATGGCCGAAATCCCTCGTAAGTCACAACGAAGTGGTGAGTTCAATCCAAAACGGTCGCTACATTTCCAAAAAGTTCTAAAGCGCCCAAAACGGACACCGTGTGCAAAACTTACGCTCAATTCTTCGTCCGCCGTCTCTCCAAGCATTCTAAATATGCAAGTGCTCATTCTTTAGAAAAATTGCCAAAATCCCTCGTACGTCACGACGAAGTGGTGAGTTCAATCCAAAACGGTCGCTACATTTCCAAAAGTACTTATGGGCCCAAAATAGACACCGTGTGCAAAAGTTACGCTCAATTCTTCGTACGCCGACTCTCCAGGCGTTCTAAATATACAAGCGCTCATTCCTTTGAAAAATGGCCAAAATCACTCATACGTCACGACGAAGTGGTGAGTTCAATCCAAAACGGTCGCTACATTTCCAAAACGTGCTTATGGGCCCAAAACGGACACAGTGTGCAAAAGTTAAGCTCAATTCTTCATACGCCGAGAATCCAAGCGTTACAAATATGCAAGTCCTCATTCTTTCAAAAAATGGCCAAAATACCTCATACGTCGTGACGAAGTGGTAAATTCAATCCAAAATGGTACCTACATTTCCAAAACGTACTTATGGGCCCAAAACGGACACCGTGTGCAAAAGTTACGCTCAGTTCTTCGTACGTCGACAATCCAAGCATTCCAAATATGCAAGTGCTCATTCTTTTAAAAAATGGCCGAAATCCCTCGTAAGTCACAACGAAGTGGTGAGTTCAATCCAAAACGGTCGCTACATTTCCAAAAAGTTCTTATGGGCCCAAAACAGACACCGTGTGGAAAAGTTACGCTCAATTCTTCGTCCGCCGTCTCTCCAAGCATTCTATATATGCAAGTGCTCATTCTTTAGAAAAATCCCCAAAATCCCTCGTACGTCCCGACGAAGTGGTGAGTTCAATCCAAAATGGTCGTTACATTTCCAAAAGTACTTATGGGCCCAAAACAGACACCGTGTGCAAAAGTTACGCTCAATTCTTCGTACGCCGACTCTCCAGGCGTTCTAAATATACAAGCGCTCATTCCTTCGAAAAATGGCCAAAATCACTCGTACGTCACGACGAAGTGGTGAGTTCAATCCAAAACGGTCGCTACGTTTCCAAAATGTACTTATGGGCCCTAAACGGACACAGTGTGCAAAATTTAAGCTCAATTCTTCATACGCCGAGAATCCAAGCGTTACAAATATGCAAGTCCTCATTCTTTCAAAAAATGTCCAAAATACCTCATACGTCCCGACGAAGTGGTGAATTCAATCCAAAACGGTCGCTACATTTTCAAAAAGTTCTTATGTGCCCAAAACGGACACCATGTGCAAAAGTTACGCTCAATTCTTCGTCCGTCGACTCTCCAAGCGTTCTAAATATGCAAGTGCTCATTCTTTCGAAAAATGGCCAAAATCACTCGTACGTCACGACGAAGTGGTGAGTTCAATCCAAAACGGTCGCTACATTTCCAAAACGTACTTATGGGCCCAAAATGGACACCGTGTGCAAAAGTTACGCTCAGTTCTTCGTACGTCGACAATCCAAGCATTCCAAATATGCAAGTGCTCACTCTTTTGAAAAATGGCCGAAATCCCACGTAAGTCACAAGAGTTCAATCCAAAACGGTCGCTACATTTCCAAAAAGTTCTTAAGCGCCCAAAACGGACACCGTGTGCAAAAGTTACGCTCAATTCTTCGTCCGCCGTCTCTCCAAGCATTCTAAATAAGCAAGTGCTCATTCTTTAGAAAAATCACCAAAATCCCTCGTACGTCACGACGAAGTGGTGAGTTCAATCCAAAACGGTCGCTACATTTCCAAAAGTACTTATGGGCCCAAAACAGACACCGTGTGCAAAAGTTACGCTCAATTCTTCGTACGCCGACTCTCCAGGCGTTCTAAATATACAAGCGCTCATTCCTTCGAAAAATGGCCAAAATCACTCGTACGTCACGACGAAGTGGTGAGTTCAATCCAAAATGGTCACTACATTTCCAAAACGTACTTATGGGCCCAAAACGGACACAGTGTGCAAAAGTTAAGCTCAATTCTTCATACGCCGAGAATCCAAGCGTTCCAAATATGCAAGTCCTCATTCTTTCAAAAAATGGCCAAAATCCCACATACGTCACGACGAAGTTGTGAGTTCAATCCAAAACGGTCGCTACATTTCCAAAAAGTACTTACGGGCCCAAAACGGACACCGTGTGCAAAAGTTACGCTCAATTCTTCGTCCGCCGACTCTCCAAGCGTTCTAAATATGCAAGTGCTCAGTCTTTCGAAAAATGGCCAAAATCCCTCGTCCGTCACGATGAAGTTGTGCGTTCAATCCAAAACGGCCGCTACATTTCCAAAAAGTACTTATGGGCCCAAAACGGACACCGTGTGGAAAAGTTACGCTCAATTCTTCGTACGCCGACAATCCAAACATTCAAAATATGCAAGTGCTCATTCTTTCAAATAATGGCCGAAATCCCTCATACGTCACGACGAAGTGGTGAGTTCAATCCAAAATGGTCGCTACATTTCCAAAAAGTACTTATGGGCCCAAAACTGCCACCGTGTGCAAAAGTTAAGCTCAATTCTTCGTACGCCGACAATCCAAGCGTTCCAAATATGCAAGTGCTCAATCTTTCGAAAAATGGCCGAAATCCCTCATACGTCACGATGAAGTCATGAGTTCAATCCAAAACGATCGCTACATTTCCAAAAAGTTCTTACGGGCCCAAAACGGACGTCGTGTGCAAAAGTTACGCTCAATTCTTCGTTCGCCGACTCTCCAAGCATTCTAAATATGCAAGTGCTCATTCTTTAGAAAAATTCGCCAACATCCCTCGTACGTCGACAAAGTGGTGAGTTCAATCCAAAATGGCCGCTACATTTCCAAAAAGTACTTATGGGCCCAAAACTGACACCGTGTGCAAAAGTTACGCTCAATTTTTCGTACGCCGACAATCCAAGCTATCGAAATACGCAAGTGCTCATTCTTTTGAAAAATGGCCAAAATCCCTCATACGTCACGATGAAGTGGTGAGTTCAATCCAATGCGGTCGGTACATTTCCAAAAAGTACTTATGGGGCCAAAACGGACACCTGGTGCAAAAGTTACGCTCAATTCTTCGTCCGCCGACTCTCCATGCATTCTAAATATGCAAGTGCTCATTCTTTAGAAAAATCCCCAAAATCCCTCGTACATCACGACAAAGTGGTGAGTTCAATCCAAAACGGTCGCTACATTTCCAAAAAGTACTTATGTGCCCAAAACGGACACCGTGTGCAACAGTTACGCTCAATTCTTCGTACGCCGACAATCCAAGCGATCCAAATGTGTAAGTGCTCATTCCTTTGAAAAATGGCCGAAATCCCTCATACGTCAAAACGAAGTGGTGAGTTCAATCCAAAACGGTCATTACATTTCCAAAAAGTACTTATGGGACCAAAACGGACACCTTGTTAAAAAGTTACGCTCAATTGTTCGTACGCCGACTCTCCAGGCGTTCTAAATATAAAAGCGCTCATTCCTTCGAAAAATAGCCAAAATCACTCGTACGTCATGACGAAGTGGTGAGTTCAATCCAAAATGGTCGCTACATTTCCAAAAAGTACTTATGGGCCCAAAATGGACACTGTGTGCAAAAGTTACGCTCAATTCTTCGTACGCTGACAATCCAAGCGATCCAAATATGCAACTACTCATTCATTTGAAAAATGGCCGAAATGCCTCATACGTCACGATGAAGTGGTGAGTTCAATCCAAAACGGTCGCTACATTTCCAAAAAGTACTTATGGGCCCAAAACGGACACCGTGTGCAAAAGTTATGCTCAATTCTTCGTACGCCGACAATCCAAGCATTCCAAATATGTAAGTCCTCATTCTTTCAAAAAATGGCCAAAATCCCTCGTACGTCACGACGAAGTGGTGAGTTCAATCCAAAACGGTCGCTACATTTCCAAAATGTTCTTATGAGCACAAAATGGACACCGTGTGCAAAAGTTACGCTCAATTTTTCGTCTACCGACTCTCCAAGCGTTCTAAATATGCAAAAGCTCATTCTTTCGAAAAATGGCCAGAATCACTCGTACGTCACGACGAAGTGGTGAGTTCAGTCCAAAACGGTCGCTACATTTCCAAAACGTACTTATGGGCCCAAAACGGACACCGTGTGCAAAAGTTATGCTCCATTCTTCGTACGCCGACAATCCATGCGTTCCAAATATGCAAGTGCTCATTCTTTCGAAAAATGGCCGAAATCCCTCATACGTCACGACGAAGGGGTGAGTTCAGTCCAAAACGGTCGCTACATTCCCAAAACGTACTTATGGGCCCAAAACGGACACCGGGTGCAAAAGTTACGCTCAATCTTCGTACGCCGACAATCCATGCGTTCCAAATATGCAAGTGCTCATTCTTTCGAAAAATGGCCGAAATCCCTCATACGTCACGACGAAGGGGTGAGTTCAGTCCAAAACGGTCGCTACATTCCCAAAACGTACTTATGGGCCCAAAACGGACACCGGGTGCAAAAGTTACGCTCAATCTTCGTACGCCGACAATCCATGCGTTCCAAATATGCAAGTGCTCATTCTTTCGAAAAATGGCCGAAATCCCTCATACGTCACGACGAAGGGGTGAGTTCAGTCCAAAACGGTCGCTACATTCCCAAAACGTACTTATGGGCCCAAAACGGACACCGGGTGCAAAAGTTACGCTCAATTCTTCGTTCGCCGACTCTCCAAGCATTCTAAATATGCAAGTGCTCATTCTTTAGAAAAATTCGCCAACGTCCCTCGTACGTCGACAAAGTGGTGAGTTCAATCCAAAATGGCCGCTATATTTCCAAAAAGTACTTATGGGCCCAAAACGGACACCGTGTGCAACAGTTACGCTCAATTTTTCGTACGCCGACAATCCAAGCTATCGAAATACGCAAGTGCTCATTCTTTTGAAAAATGGCCAAAATCCCTCATACGTCACGATGAAGTGGTGAGTTCAATCCAATGCGGTCGGTACATTTCCAAAAAGTACTTATGGGCCCAAAACGGACACCTGGTGCAAAAGTTACGCTCAATTCTTCGTCCGCCGACTCTCCATGCATTCTAAATATACAAGTGCTCATTCTTTAGAAAAATCCCCAAAATCCCTCGTACGTCACGACGAAATGGTGAGTTCAATCCAAAACGGTCGCTAAATTTCCAAAAAGTACTTATGTGCCCAAAACGGACACCGTGTGCAAAAGTTACGCTCAATTCTTCGTACGCCGACAATCCAAGCGATCCAAATATGTAAGTGCTCATTCCTTTGAAAAATGGCCGAAATCCCTCATACGTCAAAACGAAGTGGTGAGTTCAATCCAAAACGGTCATTACATTTCCAAAAAGTACTTATGGGACCAAAACGGACACCTTGTGAAAAAGTTACGCTCAATTGTTCGTACGCCGACTCTCCAGGCGTTCTAAATATACAAGCGCTCATTCCTTCGAAAAATAGCCAAAATCACTCGTACGTCAGGACGAAGTGGTGAGTTCAATCCAAAACGGTCGCTACATTTCCAAAAGTACTTATGGGCCCAAAACGGACACCGTGTGCAAAAATTACGCTCAATTCTTCGTACGCCGACAATCCAAGCTATCTAAATATGCAAGTGCTCATCCTTTTGAAAAATGGCCGAAATCCCTCATACGTCACGATGAAGTGTTGAGTTCAATCCAAAACGGTCGCTACATTTCCAAAAAGTACTTATGGGCCCAAAACGGACAACGGGTGCAAAAGTTACGCTCGATTCTTCGTCCGTCGACTCTCCAAGCATTCCAAATATGCAAGTGCTCATTCTTTCAAAAAATGTCCGAAATCCCTCATACGTCACGACGAAGTGGTGAGTTCAATCCAAAACGGTCGCTCCATTTCCAAAAAGTTCTTATGGGCCAAAATCGAACACCGTGCACAAAAGTTACGCTCAATTCTTCGTCCGTCGACTCTCCAAGTATTCCAAATATGCAAGTGCTCATTCTTTTGAAAAATGGCCGAAATCTCTCATACGTCACGACGAAGTGGTGAGTTCAATCCAAAACGGTCGCTACATTTCCAAAAAGTTCTTGTGGGCCAAAATCGAACACCGTGCGCAAAAGTTACGCTCAATTCTTCGTCCGTCGACTCTCGAAGCATTCCAAATATGCAAGTGCTTATTCTTTTGAAAAATGGCCAAAATCTCTCATACGTCACGACGAAGTGGGGAGTTCAATCCAAAACGGTCGCTACATTTCCAAAAAGTACTTATGGGCCCAAAACGGACACCGGGTCCAAAAGTTACGCTCAATTCTTCATCCGTCGACTCTCCAAGCATTCCAAATATGTAAGTGCTCATTCTTTAGAAAAATCGCCAAAATCCCTCGTACGTCACAATGAAGTGGTGAGTTCAATCCAAAATGGTCGTTACATTTTCAAAAAGTACTTATGGGCCCAAAACGGACACCGTGTGCAAAAGTTACGCTAAATTCTTCGTACGCCGACTCTCCAGGTGTTCTAAATATACAAGCGCTCATTCCTTTGAAAAAAGGCTAAAATCACTCGTACGTCACGACGAAGTGGTGAGTTCAATCCAAAACGGTTGCTACATTTCCAAAACGTACTTATGGGCCCAAAACGGACACCGTGTGCAAAAGTTACGCTAAATTCTTCGTACGCCGACTCTCCAGGTGTTCTAAATATACAAGCGCTCATTCCTTTGAAAAATGGCTAAAATCACTCGTACGTCACGACGAAGTGGTGAGTTCAATCCAAAACGGTTGCTACATTTCCAAAACGTACTTATGGGCCCAAAACGGACACCGTGTGCAAAAGTTACGCTCCATTCTTCGTAGGCCGACAATCCAAGCGTTCCAAATATGCAAGTGCTCATTCTTTCGAGAAATGGCCGAAATCCCTCATACGTCACGACGAGGTGTTGACTTCAATCCAAAACGGTCGCTACATTTCCACAAAGTACTTATGGGCCCAAAACGTACGTCGTGTGCAAAAGTTACGCTCAATTCTTCGTCCGTCGACTCTCCAAGC
>NW_019266120.1:0-8233 GCF_002742605.1 Olea europaea var. sylvestris
CTTTTCATTGGCTCGATTCCAATCGAATTAGACTAGCAATTCACCGAAAACGATCAAACCAGAAGTTTTCATGAAATCAAAAACCTCTTTTCATTGGCTCGATTCCAATCGTGTTAGACTAGCAATTCACGAAAAAAAACAAACCCGAAGTTATCATGTAATCAAAAACCACTTTTCATTGGCTCGATTCCAATCGAATTAGCCTAGCATTTCTCGAAAAAGGAACAAACCCGAAGTTATCATAAAACCCAAACCAGTTTTCACTGGCTCGATTCCGATCGAATTAGATTGGCAATTCGCAAAAAATGAACAAACGCGAAGTTATCGTGAAATCAAAAACCACTTTTCATTGGATTGATTCCAATCGAATTAGACTAGCATTTCTCCAAAAATGAACAAACCTGAAATTATCATGAAATCGAAAGCCACTTTTCAGTGGCCCGATTCCAATCTAATTAGACTAGCAATTCGCCAAAAACGAACAAACCCGAAGTTATCATGAAATCAAAACCACTTTTCATTAGCTCGATTCCAATCGAATTAGACTATCAATTCACCGAAAACGATCAAACCCGAAGTTATCATGAAATGAAAAACCACTTTTCATTGGCTCGATTCCAATCGAATTGGATTAGCAATTAGTCGAAAATGATCAAACCCGAAGTTATCATGAAATCAAAACAACTTGTCATTGGCTCGATTCCAATCGAATTAGACTAGCAATTCACCGAAAATGATCAAACCAGAAGTTTTCATGAAATCGAAAACCTCTTTTCATTGGCCCGATTCCAATCGAGTTAGACTAGCAATTCACGAAAAAAAAAACAAACCCGAAGTTGTCATGTAATCAAAAACCACTTTTCATTGGCTCGATTCCAATCGAATTAGCCTAGTATTTCTCCAAAAAGGAACAAGCCTGAAGTTATCATGAAATCAAAAACAGCTTTTCATTGGCTTGATTCCAATCGAATTGGACTAGCAATTTGCCGAAAATGATCAAACCCGAAGTTATCATGAAATTCAAAACAACTTTACATTGGCTCGATTCCAACCGAATTAGACCAGTAATTTTTCGAAAACGATCAAACCCGAAGTTATCATGAAAACGAAAGCCACTTTTCATTAGCTCGATTCCGATCGAATTAGACTAGCAATTCGTCGAAAATGATCAAACCCGAAGTTATCATGAAATCAAAAACAACTTTTCATTGGCTCGATTCCAATCAAATTAGACTAGCAATTAACCGAAAATGAACAAATCCGAAGTTATCAAGAAATCAAAACCACTTTTCTTTGGCTCCATTCCAATCAAATTAGACTGGCAATTCGTCGAAATTGATCAAAACCGAAGTTATCATGAAATCAAAAACCACTAATCATTGGCTTGATTCCAATCGAATTAGGCTAGTAATTCGCCAAAAATGAACAATGCCGATGTTGTCATGAAATCAAAAACCACTTTTCATTGGCTCGATTACAATCGAATTAGACTAGCAATTTGCCAAAGACGAACAAACCCGATGTTATCATAAAATCGAAAACCACTTTTCGTTGGCTCGATTCTAATCGAATAAGACTAGCAATTCTCCAAAAACGAACAAACCCGAAGTTATCATGAAATCAAAATAACTTTTCATTGGCTCGATTCCAATCGAATTAGACTAGCAATTCACTGAAAACGATCAAATCCAAAGTTTTAATGAAATCAAAAACCACTTTTCATTGGCTCGATTCCAATCGAATTAGACTAGCAATTCGCCAAAAAGAACAAACCCGAAGTCATCACAAAATCAAAAACCACTTTTCATTCGCTCGATTCCAATCGAATTTGACTAGCATTTCTCCAAAAACGGACAAACCGAAAGTTATCATGAAATCAAAAACCACTTTTCATTAGCTCGATTCAAATCGAATTGGACTAGCAAATTCTCAGAAATGATCAAACCCGAAGTTATCATGAAATCGAAAACCACTTTTCATTGGCTCTATTCCAACCGAATTAGACTAGCAATTTTTCGAAAACGATCAAACCCGAAGTTATCATGAAATCGAAAGCCTCTTTGTATTGGCTCGATTCCAATCGAATTAGACTAGAAATTCGCCGAAAATGATCAAACCCGAAGTTATCATGAAATCAAAAACCACTTTTTATTTGCTCGATTCCAATCGAATTGGACTAGCAATTTGCCAAAAATGATCAAACCCGAAGTTATCATAAAATCAAAACAACTTTTCATTGGCTCGATTCCAATCCAATTAGACTATCAATTCACCGAAAACGATCAAACCAGATGTTTTCATGAAATCAAAAACAACCTTTCATTGGCTCGATTCCAATCGAGTTAGACTAGCAATTCACAAAAAAGAACAAACCCAAAGTTATCATGTAATCAGAAACCACTTTTCACTGGCTCGATTCCAATCGAATTAGACTAGCATTTCTCCAAAAAGGAACAAACCCTAAGTTATCATGAAATCAAAAACAAATTTTCATTGGCTCGATTCCAATCGAATTGGACTAGCAATTTGCCGAAAATGATCAAACCCGAAGTTATCATGAAATTGAAAACGACTTTACATTAGCTCGATTCCCACCGCATTAGACCAGTAATTTTTCGAAAATGATCAAACCCGAAGTTATCATGAAATCAAAAACCACTTTTCACTGGCTCGATTCCAATCTAATTAGACTGGCAATTCGCAAAAAATGAACAAACGCGAAGTTATCGTGAAATCAAAAACCACTTTTCAGTGGATCGATTCCAATAGAATTAGACTAGCATTTCTCCAAAAATGAACAACCCCGAAATTATCATGAAATCGAAAGCCTCTTTTCAGTGGCTCGATTCCAATCTAATTAGACAAGAAATTCGCCAAAAACGAACAAACCTGAAGTTATCATGAAATCAAAACCACTTTTCATTAGCTCGATTCCAATCGAATTAGACTAGCAATTCACCGAAAACGATCAAACCCGAAGTTATCATGAAATGAAAAACAACTTCTCATTGGCTCGATTCCAATCGAATTGGACTAGCAATTTGCTGAAAATGTTCAAACCCGAAGTTATCATGAAATCAAAACAACTTTTAATTGGCTCGATTCCAATCGAATTAGACTAGCAATTCACCGAAGTTGATCAAACCCGAAGTTTTCATGAAATCAAAAACCACTTTTCATTGGCTCGATTCCAATCGAGTTAGACTAGCAATTCACGAAAAAGAACAAACCCGAAGTTATCGTGAAATCAAAAACCACTTTTCGTTGGCTCGATTCCAATCGAATTAGACTAGCATTTCTCCAAAAATGAACAAAGCCGAAGTTATCATGAAATCAAAAACCACTTTTCGTTGGCTCGATTCCAATCGAATTAGACTAGCATTTCTCCAAAAATGAACAAAGCCGAAGTTATCATGAAATCAAAAACCACTTTTCGTTGGCTCGATTCCAATCGAATTAGACTAGCATTTCTCCAAAAATGAACAAAGCCGAAGTTATCATGAAATCAAAAACCACTTTTCGTTGGCTCGATTCCAATCGAATTAGACTAGCATTTCTCCAAAAATGAACAAAGCCGAAGTTATCATGAAATCAAAAACCACTTTTCGTTGGCTCGATTCCAATCGAATTAGACTAGCATTTCTCCAAAAATGAACAAAGCCGAAGTTATCATGAAATCAAAAACCACTTTTCGTTGGCTCGATTCCAATCGAATTAGACTAGCATTTCTCCAAAAATGAACAAAGCCGAAGTTATCATGAAATCAAAAACCACTTTTCGTTGGCTCGATTCCAATCGAATTAGACTAGCATTTCTCCAAAAATGAACAAAGCCGAAGTTATCATGAAATCAAAAACCACTTTTCGTTGGCTCGATTCCAATCGAATTAGACTAGCATTTCTCCAAAAATGAACAAAGCCGAAGTTATCATGAAATCAAAAACCACTTTTCGTTGGCTCGATTCCAATCGAATTAGACTAGCATTTCTCCAAAAATGAACAAAGCCGAAGTTATCATGAAATCAAAAACCACTTTTCGTTGGCTCGATTCCAATCGAATTAGACTAGCATTTCTCCAAAAATGAACAAAGCCGAAGTTATCATGAAATCAAAAACCACTTTTCGTTGGCTCGATTCCAATCGAATTAGACTAGCATTTCTCCAAAAATGAACAAAGCCGAAGTTATCATGAAATCAAAAACCACTTTTCGTTGGCTCGATTCCAATCGAATTAGACTAGCATTTCTCCAAAAATGAACAAAGCCGAAGTTATCATGAAATCAAAAACCACTTTTCGTTGGCTCGATTCCAATCGAATTAGACTAGCATTTCTCCAAAAATGAACAAAGCCGAAGTTATCATGAAATCAAAAACCACTTTTCGTTGGCTCGATTCCAATCGAATTAGACTAGCATTTCTCCAAAAATGAACAAAGCCGAAGTTATCATGAAATCAAAAACCACTTTTCGTTGGCTCGATTCCAATCGAATTAGACTAGCATTTCTCCAAAAATGAACAAAGCCGAAGTTATCATGAAATCAAAAACCACTTTTCGTTGGCTCGATTCCAATCGAATTAGACTAGCATTTCTCCAAAAATGAACAAAGCCGAAGTTATCATGAAATCAAAAACCACTTTTCGTTGGCTCGATTCCAATCGAATTAGACTAGCATTTCTCCAAAAATGAACAAAGCCGAAGTTATCATGAAATCAAAAACCACTTTTCGTTGGCTCGATTCCAATCGAATTAGACTAGCATTTCTCCAAAAATGAACAAAGCCGAAGTTATCATGAAATCAAAAACCACTTTTCGTTGGCTCGATTCCAATCGAATTAGACTAGCATTTCTCCAAAAATGAACAAAGCCGAAGTTATCATGAAATCAAAAACCACTTTTCGTTGGCTCGATTCCAATCGAATTAGACTAGCATTTCTCCAAAAATGAACAAAGCCGAAGTTATCATGAAATCAAAAACCACTTTTCGTTGGCTCGATTCCAATCGAATTAGACTAGCATTTCTCCAAAAATGAACAAAGCCGAAGTTATCATGAAATCAAAAACCACTTTTCGTTGGCTCGATTCCAATCGAATTAGACTAGCATTTCTCCAAAAATGAACAAAGCCGAAGTTATCATGAAATCAAAAACCACTTTTCGTTGGCTCGATTCCAATCGAATTAGACTAGCATTTCTCCAAAAATGAACAAAGCCGAAGTTATCATGAAATCAAAAACCACTTTTCGTTGGCTCGATTCCAATCGAATTAGACTAGCATTTCTCCAAAAATGAACAAAGCCGAAGTTATCATGAAATCAAAAACCACTTTTCGTTGGCTCGATTCCAATCGAATTAGACTAGCATTTCTCCAAAAATGAACAAAGCCGAAGTTATCATGAAATCAAAAACCACTTTTCGTTGGCTCGATTCCAATCGAATTAGACTAGCATTTCTCCAAAAATGAACAAAGCCGAAGTTATCATGAAATCAAAAACCACTTTTCGTTGGCTCGATTCCAATCGAATTAGACTAGCATTTCTCCAAAAATGAACAAAGCCGAAGTTATCATGAAATCAAAAACCACTTTTCGTTGGCTCGATTCCAATCGAATTAGACTAGCATTTCTCCAAAAATGAACAAAGCCGAAGTTATCATGAAATCAAAAACCACTTTTCATTGGCTCGATTCCAATCGAATTAGACTAGCAATTCGATAAAAACGAACAAACCCGAAGTTATAATGAAATCAAAATAGCATTTCATTAGCTTGATTCCAATCGAATTAGACTAGCAATTAGCCGAAAACGATCAAATCCGAAGTTATCATGAAATCAAAAACCACTTTTCATTGGCTCGATTCCAATCGAATTAGACTAGCGATTCGCCCAAAACGAACAAACTCAAAGTTATCATGAAATCAAAACCACTTTTAATTCGCTCATTTAGAATCGAATTAGACTAGCAATTCGCCAAAGACGAACAAACCCGGTGTTATCATGAATTCGAAATCCACTTTTCGTTGGATCGATTCTAATCGAATAAGACTAGCTATTCGCCAAAAATGAACAAACCCGAAGTTATCATGAAATCAAAACCACTTTTCATTGGTTCGATTCCATTCGAATTAGTATAGCAATTCGCCAAAAATGAACAAACCCGAAGTAATCATGAAATCAAAAACCACTTTTCATTGGCTCGATTCCAATTGAATTAGACTAGTAGTTTGAAAAAGGCGAACAAACCCGATGTCATTATGAAATCGAAAACAACTTTTCATTGGCTCGATTCCAATCGAATTAGACTAGTAATTTGAAAAAGGCGAACAAACCCGATGTCATCATGAAATCGAAAACCACTTTTCATTGGCTCGATTCCAACCAAATTAGACAAACAATTTTTCAAAAATGATCAAACCCAAAGTTACCATGAAATCAAAAGCAACTTTTCATTGGCTCGATTACAATCGGATAAGACTAGCAATTCGCTAAAAATGATCAAACCCGAAGTTATCATAAAATCAAAAACCACTTTTCATTGGCTCGATTCCAATCGAATTAGACTAGCATTTCCCCAAAAATGAACAAACCCGAAGTTATCATGAAATCAAAAACCACATTTCATAGGCTCGATTCCAATCGATTAGACTAGCAATTTGCCAAAGGCGAACAAACCAGATGTCATCATCAAATCGAAAACCACTTTTTATTGGCTCGATTCCAACCGAATTAGACTAGCAATTTTTCAAAAATGATCAAACCCGAAGTTATCGTGAAATCGAAAGCCACTTTTCATTGGCTCAATTCCAATCGGATTAGACTAGCAATTCGTCGAAAATGATCAAACCCGAAGTTATCTTGAAATCAAAAGCCACCTTTCATTGGCTCGATTACAATCGAAGTATACTAGCAACTAGCCGAAAATGAATAAACTCGAAGTTATCATGAAATCAAAAACTACTTTTAATTGGCTCGATTCCAATCAAATTAGACTTGTAATTCGTCGAAAATGATCAAACCCGAAGTTATCAAGACATCAAAAATCACTTTTCATTGGCTCGGTTCCAATCGAATTGGACTAGCAATTTTCGAAAACGATCAAATCCGAAGTTATCATGAAATCAAAAACCACTTTTCATTGGCTCGATTCTAATCAAATTAGACTAGGATTTCGCCAAAAATGAACAAACCGAAAGTTATCATAAAATCAAAAACCACTTTTTATTGGCTCGATTCCAATCGAATTAGACTGGCAACTAGCTGAAATCAAAAGCCACTTTTTATTGGCTCGATTCTAATCGACTTACACTTGCAATTCGTCGAAAATGAACAAACCCGAAGTTATCATGATATTAAAACCACTTTTCATTCGCTCAATTCCAATCGAATTAGACTAGCAATTTGCCGAAAATGATCAAACCCGCAGTTATCATGAAATCAAAATCACATTTCATTCGCTCGATTCCAATCGAATTAGACTAGCAATTAGCCAAAAATGATCAAACTCAAAGTTATCATGAAATCGAAAGCCACTTTTCATTGGATCGATTCCAATCGAATTAGACTAGCAATTTGCTAAAGACGAAAAAGCCCGATGCTATCGTAAAATCAAACCGCTTTTCATTGGCTCCATTCCAATCGAATTAGACTAGCATTTCTCCAAAAATGAACAAACCCAAAGTTATCTTGAAATCGAAAGCCGCTTTTCATTGGCTCGATTCCAATCTAATTATACTAGCAATTCG
This sequence comes from Olea europaea var. sylvestris, assembly GCF_002742605.1. Classification (NCBI taxonomy): domain Eukaryota; kingdom Viridiplantae; phylum Streptophyta; class Magnoliopsida; order Lamiales; family Oleaceae; genus Olea; species Olea europaea. Next base: position 7,737 of record NW_019266120.1, read on the forward strand.
TCAAAAATGAACAAACCCGAAGTTATCATGGAATCAAAACCAGTTTTCATTAGCTCCACTCCAATCGAATTAGACAAGCAATTCGTCGAAAACGAACAAAGCCGAAGTTATCACGAAATTAAAAACCACTCATCGTTGATTCGATTCCAATCGAATTAGACTAGCGATTCGCCAAAAATGAACAAAGTCAAAGTTATGATGAAATCAAAAGCCGCTTTTCATTAGCTCGATTCCAATGGAATTAGACTAGCAATTCGCCAAAAACGAACAAACCCGAAGTTATCATGAAATCAAAAAGCACTTTTCATTGGCTCGACTCCAATCGAATTAGACTACCATTTCGCAAAAAACGAACAAACCCGAAGTTATCATGGAATCAAAAACCACTTTTCATTGGCTCAATTCCAATCGAATTAGACAGGAAATTAGCCAAAAACGAACAAACCCGAAGTTATCATGAAATCAAAATCAACTTTTCAATGGCTCGGTTCCAATCG
>NW_019266121.1:0-8229 GCF_002742605.1 Olea europaea var. sylvestris
CCAATTCGACAGAATCACCTGAAGAATGTAAAGAAATGATCAACAGGATCCAAAAAGTAATTCGAGCCCATCGACTTCACGATATTTCCTTAAAACAAATTTGCTACCTTTAATGGTGCTAAAGACGTCCAGCAATCGTTTTCCAGGATAGAACGAATTTTCGTCACTTACGGAAGCAGCACTACAATCTGTAGGAGTTCCAACGAACTCAACAAAGTGTGTTTTACTTCGAGACAATATCAGAACGAGAGAGAGGAGAATGAGATTCAAAGCATAGAAAGTTTGCAATGAAAATGGTGTAAATTTTCTGGTAGAGAGGCAGAGTATTTATAGACTTGTTCGTGGCCATTCGAACAGTCATTACCTTTCAGACAAACCTCAAAAATCCAAACAGAAATGCTGTTTTAAAAGTCGAGTCTGTTAAGTCGGTAAACAGACGATTGTTAAAAGAAAATAAAACACCCGAAATAAGCCAAAATTTAATTTTCATAATGTACTCAAGAATTTGATTATTTACAATTTGGTCCAAAATTTTAATTAAATTTTGTACAAAAAGTTCATATAGTGCAAAGGTCCACCCGCACCCGCACCCGCACCGGACTCGGACACGGGCATGTGCTCGTGCCGTGCCAAGCCGGCCAGTCGGACGGTGCGCGTGTGTGGGTTTATGACCGAACCCAATAGGATATAGGTCTTCCTCCTTCCAAAGACTATTGGTACCCCTTGGGGCCCAAACCCAATTCCAAACTTCCACCTTATAAACCACACCAAAGTTTCCTAACTTTCCTATGTGGGATAAGTGTTTGGAAAATCAAATTCTTTCATAATACTTAGTTTATATGGGTTACTTTAACACTTAATATTTCATTCAATTTTAAATGATTTTCGACAAATAAATATATCACGTTAATCATCTCGCGGAGTAGAACGTGAATATACTAGGTCCCGTATTAATTAAAAGGTGGGTTCTACTAAAATTTGGGCTCAAAGTTGACCCATTTCAACCATTTTTTCGACAATCCCCCACATGAATGAAATATGTTGGCATTTTTCTGAACGATAACATCTGATATGTTTTTTAAAGAAGACTGCATCGGGATAAGTAGTCAATGACTTTGAACTTTCCCTAGTTAATTATATCGGATTACCTTAGCCAATCAGTAGCAAGTTGTTTTGAACAGTTAGTCGTTTATGGAAATCTAAACAATAGAAGTCACACAGTTTTCTTCGAACACAGTTGGTTCTCATGTTTGTGTCCATTTTGGCCTTGGACACCTCCTGGTTCATGAGTGGTTTTTAGAGAATTCATCCTCACCCAATTCTCTTAGAAGCGGCCCCTTCTCACTCACATAGGTGATTTCCATAAAGAGTATTCTACTATACTCCATTTGAACGAATCAAGATATAGAAATCATTAAAAGCGTATCTTAACCTATTTCGCGGCAGTTGGGCACTGGCTCATCATAGGAATGGGTAGAAGTAAAATCTTCCCAGTGCATACTAAGTTTTTCACAGTTCGGTTGTCCCATTGAACCTAGATCTTGGGATCTCCAGTTAACTAGGTTAGGTTGCCACCATGGAAATTTTTTATTATTTTATTAGTTTTCATCTCATCCCCTTCGATGAACTTTCGACTTGCTCTCTTGTTAAACTTTTAGTTAGCGGATCCGCAATATTCTCTTTTAATTTCACATACTCTATAGAGATAATGCCTGTAGAGAGCAATTGTCTAACAGTATTGTGTCTACGACGTATATGTTGAGATTCAGCGTTATACATTGCATTTTGTGCCCTACCAATTGCTGATTGACTATCGCAATGGATACATATAGCAGGCACAGGTTTTGTCCAATATGGAATATCTTCTAGAAAGTTTCTAGCCATTCGGCTTCTTCTCTGACTTTGTCTAATGCAATGAATTCAGATTCCATTGTTGATCTAGCTATACATGTCTGTTTTGAAGATTTCCATGATATTACAGCACTTCCAAGTGTAAAGACATATCCACTTGTTGATTTGGAGTCTTTAGTATCTGATATCCAATTTGCATCACAGTATCCTTCAAGTACTGTTGGATATCTCGAATAGTGCAATCCAAAATTTTGGGTATGTTTTAAATACCCTAAAACTCTAACAATAGCCTTCCAATGATCAGTGCTTAGATTACTTGTATATCGACTTAGCCTACTAATTGAATAGGCAATATCAGGTCGAGTGCAATTCATGACATACATTAAACTGCCAATAATACGAGAGTATTCCAATTGAGACTTACTATCACCAGTATTGGAAACAAGATGTATACTAACATCCATAGGTGTTTTCATTGGAATAATATTATATTTCTTGAATTTATTAAGAATTTTCTCAATATAGTGTGATTGAGATAATATGAGACCATCAGATGTTCTAGAAATTTTAATTCCTAATATAAAATATGCCACACCTAAATCTTTCATTTCAAATTTACTTGTTAGCATCATTTTTGTAGTTTGAATTATGGTATCATTGTTACCCATAATCAACATGTCATTTACATATAAACATACCATGACATATCCATTTGGAGTGTTCCTGACATAAACACATTTGTCACACTCGTTAATTTTGAAACCATTTGACATCATAATCATGTCAAATTTTTTATGTCATTTCTTAGGAGCTTGTTTTCATCCATATAGTGATTTAACAAGTCGACACACTTTCTTTTCTTGTCCTGAGGCCACAAATCCTTCAGGTTGCTCCATATAATTTTCTTCATCTAATTCCCCATTCAAAAATGCCGTTTTAACATCCATTTGATATATATCCAAACCATTTAATGCTACTATTGCAATAAGCATATGTATGGAAGTGATTCTTGTCACAGGAGAATAGGTATCGAAATAATCAAGACCTTCTTTTTGCTTGTAACATTTAGCGACAAGTCTTGCTTTATATTTGTCAATTGATCCATTTGCTTTCATTTTCCTTTTGAAAATCCATTTACATCCCAAAAGCTTATTACCGGGAGGGAGGTCTACTAATTCCCAAGTATAATTTTGTAGTATGGATTCAATTTCACTATGAACAGCTTCTTTCCAATATGAAACTTCGGTTGATGACATAGCCTCTTTAAAATTTTGAGGTTCATTTTCTAACAAATATGTTAGAAAATCAGGCCCAAAGAAGGTTGACATCCTAGCCCTCTTACTTTGTCTAGGTTGTTCATTTATAGATTCTTGATCTATAGTCTCTTCATTTTCATGAGATCTCTTTTGTGAATTTGATTCACCTTGCATGTTATAAGAAAAAGTAGTTTCGAAAAATGTAGCATCCCTTGATTCAATAATTGTATTAACATACATATCAGGTATTTCAGACTTATATATCATAAATCTGTACGCATTACTATGGTAGGCATAACTAATGAATACACAATCAATGATTTTAGGTCCTATCTTAACCCTTTTAGGTTTAGGAACTACCTTGGCCAAATATCCACATACCTTCAAGTATTTATAATTAGGTTTGTGACATTTACATACTTCATAAGGTATTTTTTGCGTTTTTCGATGTGGTAGTTTGTTAAGAATATAGTTAGTAGAAAGCAAGGCTTCCCCCCACAAGTTCTGTGGTAATCCAAAACTTATTAACATAGTATTCATCATCTCCTTTAATGTTCGATTCTTGCGTTCAACTATACCATTAGATTGAGGAGAATATGGCGCGGTAGTTTGATGAATAATTCCGTGTTCCGAATAGAATTTGTCAAATGGTGAATCATATTCACCACCTCTATCACTTCTTATGGCCTTAATCTATTTGCTAAGTTGATTTTCAAATTCTAACTTGTAGTGTTTAAACACTTCAATTGCTTCGTCTTTGCTTTTGAGCAAATACACATAGGAATATCGAGTACAATCATCGATAAAAGTGATAAAGTACTTATTACCTCCCCTAATTTGAACAAATTTTAAATCACATATGTCGGTGTGAATTAAATCTAGGGGTTCGGTACTTCTTTCAACAGAATGAAAGGATAGATGTGACATTTTGGCTTCTACACATATATCGCATTTGTGATTATAATTTAAATCACACTTTGGTAATAAATCTAATTTGATTAGGCTACGCAAAGTGTTATAATTTGTATGTCCTAATCGTTCATGCCAAATGTTAAATGACTCAAGCAAGTAAGAAGAAGATGTATTCTTATTCATAATTGGAGGTACAACAGTCATTACATTCAACTTAAAGAGCCCCTCATTCAGGTCGCCCTTTCCTATTTCATTCTTTGAGAGTACAAATTTGTCTGAGACAAATACTAGTTTAAACCCGTTCTTACTTAGTAGAGAACTAGATACCAAGTTTTTCCTAATATCGGGCACATGAAGAACATCATTCAAAGTGAGCTCTTTTCCACTTGTCATTTTCAACACTATCTTCTCATGTCCTTCTACCTTGGAAGATGACGAGTTTCCCATGTAGAGATGTTCATCATGATCCATTGCTTTGTAGGTAGAGAACATCCCGCGGTTTGAGCATATGTGACGAGTAGCTCCAGTATCCACCACCACTCCTTAGTGTTTCCAATTAAGTTGCATTCAGAGACGACAGCAGAAAGATTCATGTCTTGTACCTTACCAGTGATGTTTTCATGTTCTGTTACATTGGCCTGGTGAGTTTTTCCCTTCACATTCTTTGGCTTTCGACAATCCTTAGATCGATGTCCTGCTTTGCCACAATTGTAACAGTTGCCTTTAAACTTTTTAGCAATTTTTGAAGAACCAATTTGTCCTTCCCCATTGTGCTTCCTCTTTTTGCTAGTCTTGAAGCCTCCTTCTACAATGTTGGCTATTGATTCCATCGAATGAGATGCACCATTCCTTTTTTCAGTTTTGCGATTGTCTTCTTCTATTTTCAATCGGACAATGATATCTTCAAGTTTCATTTCCTTCCGCTTGTGCTTTAAGTAATTCTTGAAATCCTTCCATGAAGGTGGTAATTTCTCAATCAGTGCAGCGACTTGGAATGATTCACTTAGTTTCATTCCTTCGGTATGGATGTCGCTAAGTATGATTTGAAGTTCTTGAACTTGGGAAATGACAGTCTTGTTGTCAACCATTTTATAGTTCAAAAAACGAACGACAATGAATGTCTTCGTCCCGGCATCTTCGATTTTGTACTTTGTGTCCAAAGATTCCCACAGTTCTTTTGCGGACTTAGCATTGTAGTACACATTATATAATGTGTTATCCAGTTCATTAAGTACATAATTTCTGCACAAGAAATCAGAATGCTTCCATGCATCAACCGCAGCCAATTTTTCAGCATCACTGTCTTGTTTGGTATATGAAGGCTTGAGAAATTTAGCTAGATTTATCGTTGTCAGATAAAAAAGCATTTTTTGTTGCCAACGCTTGAAATCTGACTCATTAAACTTTTTCGATTTTTCCACGATCATATTCGGGAGTGTGGTACCAGAAGTTGCCATTTTTGAAACACAATCAGAAGATCAACAGTAAGAAGGAGTAGAAAGGGAAACAAAATAATAATAGAAAATTCGTTTTAAGATTGTTGTTTCTAGAGTTTGACGTTACTCCTTCGAAACCAATCCGACAGAATCACCTGAATGTAAATAAATGATCAACACGATCCAAAAAGTAATTCGAGCTCACCGACTTCACGATATTTCCTTAAAACGAATTTGCTGCCTTCAATGGTACTAAAAGTGTCCAACAATCGTTTCCCAAGATAAAACGAATTTTCGTCTCTTACAGAAGCAGTACTGCAATCTGCAGGAGTTCCAACGAACTCAACGAAATGTGTTTTACTTCGAGACAATATTAGAACGAGAGAGAGGAGAATGAGATTCAAAGTACAGAAAGTTTGCAATGAAAATAGTGTAAGTTTTCTGGTAGAGAGGCAGGCTATTTATAGACTTGTTCGTGGCCAGTCGAACAGTCATCATCTTTCAAACAAACCTCAAAAATTCGAACAGACACGCTGTTTTAAAAGTCGCGTCTATTAAATCGGTTAACAGTCGGCTATTTGATCAATAAACAGACGACTGTTAAAAGAAAATAAAACACCCGGAATAAGCCAAAATTTAAATTTCATAATGTACTCAAGAATTTGATTATTTACAATTTGGCCCAAAATTTTATCCAAAAAGTTAATTAGTGCAAAGGTCCACCCGCATCGAACCGGACCCGGACTCGGACATGTGCTCGTGCCGTGCCGGCCGGTCGGCGGCCCGCGTGTGTGGGTTTATGACCGAACCCAAAAAGATATAGGTCTTCCCCCTTCCAAAAACTATTGATACCCCTTGGAGCCCAAACTCAATTCCAAACTTCCACTTTATAAACCACACCAAAGTTTCCTAACTTTTCCATGTGGAATAAGTGTTTGGAAAATCAAATTTTTCCATAACACTTAATTTATGTGTGTTATTTTAACACTTAATATTTCATTCAATTTTAAATGATTTTCGACAAATAAATATATCACGTTAATCATCTCACAGAGTAGAACGTGAATATGCTAGGTCCTGTATTAATTAAAGTGGAAATTACAGATTCTAATAGATTAAAAATCCCCATTGCATAAATAAGATGACATGTTTAATATTTCACTCATCAGAATTTTTTGAATTAATTAATATCTTTAAAAATTAATTAAATAAACAATTTAAAACCTAATTATCTCCTCCCTCTCTGCCAAATCTCAATTCTCTCTCTCTCTCAATTCCCCCCTCTCTCTGTCCAAAATTTCGTCGTCGTCGGAAAAGCGCCAGTCACCTCGTCGCGACTACTGAAAAATCATCCTGGATCTGACCGTCGCTGTGAGCATCGGAGCCAGCAATCACATCGATCGATCTGAGCAGCGTTGTACGCGTTGCTCACAGAAGTGTAGGCACTGCTCACCGTCGAGATCTGCTGCTCTGCAACTGATGTTTGTGTACGGTAGTAAATAACTGTGACCTGTGGTGGATGGAAATTGTTGGCTGTGCGAACGGTGGCGATACGGAGTGTGAATCCGACAGGTGGTGGGAGACGGCGCGATTGGGTAGGTAATAGGTGTACTGGTAGGGTGTAGCAGGTGGACGGCGCCGGTTTATTTTATGGTTTTGAGTTGAGATTTCCTGGTTAGTGGGTTATGGGTATTGGCGGGTGATTTAGGACTGTTGATTTACATTGTAGTGGGGTTTATCGCGGTGATGGTGGGTCTGGCACGATGATTGTGGTTGTGTTTTTGTTGTGATGTGTTAATTTGTTTGGAGCGATGGTGTTGCAGTCGAGAGTTGCGATGGTGGATGGTAGAGAGGCTCGGCAAGGCGATGTTGTTGCGGTGGTCTGCGCCGCCTCATTGTAGTTTTTCGTTTCGATCTATTTGGTCTGCGGTGGAGGAGAAACAGAGGTGTGTTGGGTGGTGGTGGTTGATAGGTGGTGGTGGAGTCCATTGTCAGATTTGGAGATTTTTCTGGTGTGGGTTGTGGTGGTCGTGTGGTTGTGGTGGTGATGGTGACTGCGCCTCTGACTCTCGATTTGTGACTTGCATTGGACGGGGTATTTGTGACCAATTTTTTGGTTATTTGTGACCAATATATTGGTTTGTGAATTGTAATTTATTAATTTGTGACCATAAAATTAATTGTGATCAATTATTTTGATATAATTTGTGACTGACAAATGAATTGTGACCAATTAAAATTTTGATTTTGTGACTAATCAATGAATTGTGACCTAAGAAATTTTTGATTCGTGGCCGACAAATTAGATGTGACCAATAACAATTTTGATTTCGTGACCTATAAAATTTTTGATTCGTGATCGAAAAATAATATGTGACCTATAAAATTTGTATTTGTGACTTATAATTTATTGAGTTGTGATCGAAAAATTAATCTGTGACCTATAAAATTTTTGATTAGTGATCGAAAAATAATATGTGACTTATAAAATTTTTAATTTGTGACCGAAAAATAAGTTGTGACCAATAATATGATAAGTTATGACTAAAAATTAATCCGTGACTAATTATTTTTGAATTTGTGACAAATAAACAAACTGTGACTTACAAAATTTTTGAAATGTAATCGTAAAAAAATTTGTGACATAAAATTTTTGATTTGTGACCAAAAAAATAATAAGTGACTAATTAGATTGTTAATTTGTGACCAAATTGTATAGATCTGTGACCTAAATATATTTAATTAATAAAATAATTAATTAACTAATTAAATTA
>NW_019266121.1:22837-29078 GCF_002742605.1 Olea europaea var. sylvestris
TATATATATATATATATTGTAATACTTAAATTTAAAAACTTTAGAGAAACTCTATGGGTTTTGATCATAATATTTAAAGACTATAGTTGAAAATTATACTTCATGTAGACTTTGTCTGGGGTTTGAATTGATAATTAATTTTATTTTAGATTTCAACTAAAAATAATTCAAGACTAGCTCTTACACTACAAAATATTATCATGTTTGAATAGTTAATAAATATAATTTAAAGCCGATATTGAGTTTACAATAAAAAAAATAAAAAATAAAAATTTTATACAACGTTTCCACACTTTTGTGCCCTACTCTTTCAAAATTGTTAAGTTGGGCCCAGTCCTTTGGGAAATGATGAAATTGCGTTTTCCTCCTTTGCCGGCTTACTTATCCATTGCCCGATAACACTTAATGAAATGAGCCTAAACCCGGCTCCAATCTTGGACAACACGTGTGCTGCTTTGGACAGTTGATCCACCTTATTGAAATCTACGATGATGGAATGGAAATATAAATATCACTTGAGTGGCAGCCCTACGTGACTTTTCATCTCTGATTTTGTTTGAAAAGCTTCTGGGTTTTCTCTCTATCTCTTCATGTCACTTCTTATTCCTTTAGTCTTCTTTTTCGTGTACTTTGTGTAAATCCCTTAAAACTCCTGGTTTTGGGGGTGTTAATCTGTGTTTTGAGTCTTTGTGATTCTCTGATTAAAGGTTTAGAAGTTGAACTCAGAGTTAAGGTTGGTTTTTCGGTCCATTGATCTGTTCGATCTGTTTGGGGTTAGCAAAAATAATCGAATCTTGATTTTAATGGTCATTTTTGATATTTTGTTTTCTTTTGAGACTCTTGGGTTTGGATTGTAACAGTGGTATCAGAGCCATTCTTGGCTAGTCAAGTCCTCATCTTTGTGAATTGGTTGTGAAAAATTAATTTTTACAATCGAATTGTGAAAGATCTAACAAGTGGTAAAACCCTAGATCCTATTGGTGGTGGACTTTTGGGTTTCTTTTGGTGATTCTTTGGGAGATATTGGTTCTCTAGCAATTATTGGTTGAATCTTGGAATTAGGAGTCAGATATGAAATTCCTTGCAAGCCAGCCTGGACACACCTAGGTATTTTTTGTGTGTGACTCGAAGTTGTTGGTTAGAAATTTTCCTAACCCTAATCCTTTTCTATTTTGTGCCTCATTCCTTTTTATTTTAATTCATGTGTTGGGTTGTGCCTTGACCTGAGGTCATGAACCTCACGGAATCCTAGAGAATTCCAACACATGGTTTAAGTTTGTTTCCCATGTATCCGTGTTAATCTTGTTATTTTATGTTCATTGAATCATATGATATTTATTGATTGCCTGATATTTTATATCTTTGAGTGACATCGTGTGTTGTTTAACTCTGTTTGGGATATATGCACTTTACTGTTGAACATTGACTTCAAACATTTTCTTGTATTGATTAAAAGCCCTTTCTTTTTTTTCTTTTTTTTTTTCAAATGACTACTACATTTGAACTTGGTGTTTTTAATGGAAAAGAGGATTTTCCCATTTGGAAGCAAAAAATGAAAGGAGTCATTTTTCAACAAAAGGTTTCAAAAGCAATAATTGGTGAGTTTCCTACAACTATGACTACTGAAGAAAAAACTGAATTTGATGAACTTACTTATATTTCTATTATTCTTCATTTATCTGATCAAGTATTGAGAAAAGTAGGAAAGCTTGATAATGCTAAAGACTTGTGGGAAAAAATAGAAGAACTTTATTTAGTTAAGTCTTTACCCAATAAAATTTTTCTTTTAGAGAGATTTTTTAGCTTTAAGATTGATTTGTCCAAAGACTTAATCTTAATATTTTTAATAAATTGGTACAAGATATCACTGCTGCTAAGGTACAAAGTGTCTGTAGAATATAAGGCCGTGATCCTTCTTAATTACATACCTGAAGCTTATAGAGATGTCAAGATTACAATTAAGTATGATAGAGATTCATAGACCCTAGAGATAGTAGTAAAGAATTGGAGGTTGAGGCTGAAAGGCAAGGTAAGAAACGTGAAAAGTATATTTGTAAGAGGTAGATCACTCACTAGGCAGGGTAATAATCAAAGTAGTCAAATTAGTCAGGGGATTAATACCTTTAAGAAGAAAGGAAAAGGGGAGAATAGGTCAAAGTCTAGAAATAGAAGTAGGAAATATTATGGGTGTGGTAGAACATGATACTATATTAAGGACTGTTCAAAAAAAAATTAAAATATAAAGAAACAAATTAATTAATTAAAAATAGAGAAAAAATCAGTATTCTCGGAGTATTGAACTCGATACTCCGTCTCACTTCAAGGAAGGATACGAGGCCACTGTCACATTCGAGGTGAGACGACAAAGAAAAGAACCTATACTTTTGCAAGTATTCCGACAAAAATCTTCTTATACACTAATATACATCTTTCACTCCATGTACGCATAAACTCAAAATTAAACCAGAACTCCATAAAATTTTATTACTCGACCTTAAATTAAGAAACTGACTTTTGCGTATAAGAGTTGACATTACTTGTAAAGGTTTTCAATTGTGATTTGTGAGCAACTATAATATTCATCCCAATGTACTAGGTTTTGCATGTTGTAAACTATTATATATAATTAAAGATTGGCTTTCTTGTTGAGTAACATCCAAAATGTCACCATACTAAAGTCTATTTAGAAATAACAAATATCGAATTAATATTTGTAAAAGACTGAAAGTAGTGTGTTTGTGTGGTTAAAATCAATAAACTGGCATAACATTGCGAGTGAATTTCTGGTAAACAAAAGATAGTCTATACAATCGAACTTGCAATTACATAATCCATATTGGTCAAGAAATATTTTTTTTCCAAACTCAAATTAAGAAGAATGAATTGAAACTTTCGAATAGAATTAGGGTTCAAGAAAGATTTGAGATTTGAGGAGTGCTTGGTTTTTGGAACTCAAGGTTAATAGAACTTGGCCTTTGAAGGCGCATAAGGTTTTCAAAACTCAGAATAGGAATGATTATGGACTTTTTATTGTACTTGTGTTTGTTAATTGTTATTTTAAGAAGAATGTTCTTTTGTTTGCAAATTGTAAAAATATTGCACGACGGTATTCTATTGGGAGTTAAGATAGTGTACAGTATTTAATATTTATTTTTGGGCCTAGTTGTCCCTAAATTTTTAAAATTCACTTTTCTTTTAAACTATCAACTTTTTTCAACGACACATTGCTTAAATTAAAGTTCACGATTATTTGTCAAAAATACTTATCAAATCCATGTGTAGGAGGAATGCTCTTCTTTAATCAATATTTATAAAAATCAACTAAATATCCAAACCAAATAGGAACTTGAGAATATTTTCACTTGAAGGACCTTGGCAACGAAATGGGTCCTTTCCGGAATTTCCGTTAGAGTAGGTCAAATTTTATTTTTTACTTATACATTATAATATTTTAAAAATCTATTCAATTTACGTCTAGCCCCGTTTGCCCCTATTTTGTGAAAATGAAAATAGGTAGTATAGTATTTTTTTGAAAAATGAGTAATTGAAAAAAAAAAGGAAAATTTTTAGATTTATGTGTAATATTATTTTATGAACAATTGTGTAGTCGAAAATAAGAATGAAATGTAATGAAATGAAAATTAATAGGGGCCAAACAGGGGCCTATTATTCACCTTGAACATGAAAAGAGCTAGCTCGACTCGTTTATGAGACAAACCTACGGCTCGCTTCACACAACGCCACTAAATCAAATCAGCTTTATTACATAGACATCAAGTTTTACGTAATGAGTTACATAATACCACATATTCTTATATCATTTGTCAATTTAAAATACAGTTAATTGTTTTATCCAATTTTGTCCCTCCACATCATTTTATGTAATCCATGTCAGACCAGTTCTTATTATTATTATTATTTGGATAAAGCTAACGATACATAATTTAGTGTACCGAATAATGTATATCCTCTCACATGAGGGCGGGATTTACGTGAATAAAATATTTGAGTGGACCCCATCAAGTGGGAGAATGTACACCTTTTGGTACACCAAATTATGTACTCCAGGGAAAACCTTTTGGTACACCAAATTATGTACTACAGGGAAACCTTATTTATTTTTTATTTTTTTTTGTGGCTTTCACAACGTACTTTCCTATTATAGCGCCAAGAAAATAAATAATAAATAATAATAATAAAAGGACTAAACTGGAAATGGCACTAATTTTACTCCACCCTCGATCACCTTCGTCTCTTACCATCAACAAACCCCATGTCCTTCTCCATACATAATCCCATCCCAAAACTGCTAACCTATCTATCAAATCCCAACAAGATTCCTCCTCAAATCCACCCACCGAAGAAACCCCTCCCAAAAAGCCAACAATTTTATCATCTGGTTCAGGATTTGGCTCTGTATCTGCAACTTCCACTGTTCGATCTATTTTTCAGGATTTGGTTCAAGATTCTTTTTCTTCTTATATCCGTTTTTTCAGGTTCATGAGTTTGTAGGATTGACAGAACTTTACTATGCTGGAAGTCATGGGATGGACATTATGGGCCCTGTTCGATCTATTTCCAGCGACTATGAGAATTGTATTAGATCATCTGACAAGCAGGTAATTATATGAGATATCTTTCTTGTGTAGAAATTTATTATCTCGGTTATTTTGTCCATGTGAACTTATTCTGTTTTGCTTGTGGGGGTACATAGGGCAAGGAGGTTAATTTGTTCCAGCCTGCTAGTGAATTCTTGCCTATGATCGACAAGGTATGTAAATGTCATTGTAAATTTATATTGTCTTGGAAGATATATAATTTTTCTGAAGGTATTTACTCATGCCCAAGGCAAGTTTTTAGATCTCTGGTCGAAACTATGAAAGGCGTAGCTGGTGCAAAAGTTGAGAACAACAAATTCTGCGTCTCTGTACACTACCGTAATGTAGACGAGAAGGTATGTTATCTGGTTTCTAGGAATTAAATCAGGGACATATCTTACTCTTTCTAGAGTAAAGATATATCCATTTTCAAATTTCAAAGTCACACTACCAATTCCTAAAACTCTACATGCTGCATTATTGCCCATTACCACTTTACCACCATTTATTTCTTTAAAATCTTCTAACTATGACCTTTGAGAGGTCATATGAAAGGTGCAGCCAGAGTCAAGTATCCACTCTTGACTCTGGTCATTATTACCGGAAAAATTAACAGTATTCAGGTCAGTTGTGGGTTCTATAACAACATAGACATCCACAGTTTTATCTTCTTGGGGCTCAACTACATTACCCTCATCCACTCTCTTTTCTCTCTGTTCATTCTTTTTCTTGTAACAATCTTTAATAAAATGACCAGTTTTTCCACATCCATAACACTTTCTATTTCCAGTCCTAGACTTGGATCTAGGTCTTCCTTTCCATTTCTTCTTGTTATTGTTATTTCCTTGATATCTCTAATTTTCATGACTATTACCTTGCCTAGTAAGTGATCTGCCTCTAACAAATAAACTTTCAGATTCCCTTCCCTGTCTTTCAGATTTAATTTCTAATTCTTTACTTCTTAAAGAATTAATAACAACTTCAGGGGTTAACTCATCCCTACCATACTTAATAGCAGTTTTAACATCTTTATAGGCTTCAGGTAATGAGTTTAGAAGAATAACAGCTTTGTATTCTTCAGAAACTTTATCATCCGCATTAGTTATATCTTAAACAATTTTATTAAAGATGTCAAGATTGTCTTCTAAATCTTTGGAAGGGTCTATTTTAAAATTGAAAAAACTTTCCAAAAGAAATATTTTATTTGGTAAAGACTTTGTTAAATACAGTTCTTCAAGTTTACCCCATAAAGCTTTAGCATTATCAAGTTTTCCTACTTTTCTTAACACTTGGTCAGATAAATACAATATGATAGAGGTATAGGCAAGTTCATCAGATTTTATTTTTTGTTCTTCAATCATAGTCTCAGGAAAATCATCAGTTATAGCTTTTACAACTTTCTGTTGAACAAGGATCCCTCTCATTCTTTTGTTGCCAAATGGGGAAGTCCCCTTTTCCATTAAAAATCCCTAGTTCAAACTTAGTAGTTGACATTTGGAGTTTTTAATCAATCAAAAGAATTATTTGAGGTTCAGTGTTCAACAGAATAGATAGATACAAAATAAAGTTTGAAAGGTAACAAGAATCAAATCAAATTATTCAGTATCTAGAAGACTTGAGAATCAACAGGAAAAGTAACAACA
>NW_019266122.1:0-8225 GCF_002742605.1 Olea europaea var. sylvestris
AATCGCGTCGGGGGCAATTTCGTCATTTTTCGCGATTGTGCCGGAATGGGCTCAAATTTGACAGGTTGATCAGGAACAAAAATCGAGCCAGGTGTAACTTCGTCATTTTTCGCGACTGTGTCGGAATTGGCTAAAATTCGACTGGTTGATCGGAAACAAAAACCGCACCGGGGGCAATTTCGTCCTTTTTCTCGACTGTGTCGGAATTGGCTGAAATTTGGCAATTTGATCGAAAATAAAAATCGCGCCGGCGGCAATTTCGTCATTTTTCTCGACTGTGTCGAAATGGGTTCCAATTTGACAAGTTGATCGGGAACAAAAACCACGCAAGGTGTAATTTCGTCATTTTTAGAGACTGTGTCAGAATTAGCTGAAATTTCACTGGTTGATCGGAAACAAAAACAACGCTGAGGGCAATTTTGTCATTTTTCTCGACTGTGTCGGAATTGGCTGAAATTTGGCAGTTTGATCTGAAATAAAAATCGCACCGGGGTCAGTTTCGTCATTTTACTCGATTGTGTCGGAATTGGCTGAAATTTGGGAGTTTGATCGGAAATAAAAATCGCGTCGACGGCTATTTCGTCATTTTTCTCGACTGTGTCGGAATGGGCTCAAATTTGCCAGGTTGATCGGGAACAAAAATCGCGCCGGGTGTAATTTCGTCATTTTTTGCGACTTTGTCGCAATTGGCTAAAATTTGACGGTTGATCGGAAACACAAATCGCGCCGGGGGCAATTTCGTCATTTTTCTCGACTGTGTCAGAATTTGCTAAAATTTGGCAGTTTGATCGGAAATAAAAATCGCTCCGGCGGCAATTTCGTCATTTTTCTCGACTGTGGCCGAATGGGCTCAAATTTGACAGGTTGATCGGAAACAAAAATCGCGCCGGGGGCAATTTCGTCATTTTTCGCGATGACGTCGGAATGGGCTGAAATTTGATAGGTTGATCGGGAAAAAAAATCGCGCCGGGTGTAATTTCGTCATTTTTCCCGACTGTGTCGGAATTGGCTAAAATTCGACTGGTTGATCGGAAACGAAAATCGCGCCGGGGGCAATTTCGTCATTTTTCTCGACTGTGTCGGAATTGGCTGAAATTTGGCAGTTTGATCGGAAATAAAAATCGCGCCGACGGCAATTTCGTCATTTTTCTCGACTGTGTCGGAATTGTTCAAATTTGACAGGTTGATCGGGAACAAAAACCGCGCCGGGTGTAATTTCGTCATTTTTCGCGACTGTGTCGGAATTGCCTGAAATTTGACTGGTTGATCGGAAACAAAAACAACGCCAGGGCCAATTTCATCATTTTTCTCGACGGTGTCGGAATTGGCTGAAATTTGGCAGTTTGATCAGAAATAAAAATCGCGCCGGGGGCAATTTCGTCATTCTTCTCGACTGTGTCGGAATGGGCTCAAATTTGACAGGTTGATCGGAAACAAAAATCGCGCCGGGGGCAATTTCGTTCTTTTTCGTGACTGTATCAGAATGGGCTAAAATTTGACAGGTTGATCGGAAACAAAAATCGCGCAGCTGGCAGTTTCGTCATTTTTCGCGACTGTGTCGGAATGGGCTCAAATTTGACTGGTTGATCGGGAACAAAAACCGCGCCTGGTGTAATTTCATTATTTTTCGTGACTGCGTCGGAATTGCCTAAAATTTGACAAGTTGATCGGAAACAAAAACTGCGCCGGGGGCAATTTCGTCATTTTACGCGACTTCTTCGGAATGGGCTTAAATTTGGTAGGTTGATTGGAAATAAAAATCGCGCCGGGGGTAATTTCGTCATTTTTCGCGACTGTGTCGGAATAGGCTAAAATTTGACTGGTTGGTCGGAAACAAAAATCGGGCCGGGGGCAATTTCGTCATTTTTCGCGACTGTGTCGGAATGGTCTCAAATTTCACAGGTTGATCGAGAATAAAAATCGAGCCGGGTGTAATTTCGTCATTTTTCGCGACTGTGTCGGAAATGGCCAACATTTGACTGGTTGATCGGAAATAAAAATCGCGCCGGGGGTAATTTCGTCATTTTTCTCGACTGTGTCGAAATTGGCTGAAATTTGGCAGTTTGATCGGAAATAAAAATCATGCTGGTGGCAATTTTGACATTTTTCTCGACTGCGTCGGAGTGGGTTCAAATTTAATAGGTTGATCGGGAACAAAAACCCCGCCGGGTGTAATTTCGTCATTTTTCGCGACTGTGTCGGAATTGGCTAAAATTTGTTTGGTTGATCGGAAATAAAAACCGCGCCGGGGGTAATTTCGTCATTTTTCTCGACTGTGTCGGAATTGGCTGAAATTTGGCAGTTTGATCGGAAATAAAAATCGCCCCGGCGACAATTTCGTCATTTTTTCGACTGCGTCTGAATGGGCTCAAATTTGACAGGTTTATCGGGAACAAAAATCGCGCCGGGTGTAATTTCGTCATTTTTTGCGACTGTGTCGGAATTGGCTAAAATTTGATTGTTTGATCGGAAACAAAAATCGCTCAGGGTGCAATTGCGTCATTTTTCTCGATTGTGTCGGAATTGGCTGAAATTTGGCAGTTTGATTTGAAATAAAAATCGCGCCGGAGGCAATTTCGTCATTTTTCTCGACTGTGTCGGAATGGGCTCAAATTTGACAGGTTGATCGAAAACAAAAATCGAGCCAGGGGCAATTTCGTTATTTTTCGTGACTGTATCAGAATGGTCTAAAATTTGACAGGTTGATCGGAAACAAAAATCGCGCAGCTGGCAATTTCGTCATTTTTCGCGACTGTGTCGGAATGGGTTCAAATTTGACTGGTTGATCGGGAACAAAAACCGCGCCTGGGGTAATTTCATTATTTTTCGTGACTGCGTCGGAATTGCCTAAAATTTGACAAGTTGATCGGAAACAAAAATCGCGACGGGGGCAATTTCGTCATTTTTCGCGACGGTGTCGGAATGGGATATAATTTGACTGGTTGGTCGGAAACAAAAATCGGGCCGGGGGCAATTTCGTCATTTTTCGCGACTGTGTCGGAATGGTCTCAAATTTGACCGGTTGATCGGGAACAAAAACCGCGCTGGGTGTAATTTCGTCATTTTTCGCGACTGTGTCGAAAATGGCTAAATTTTGACTGGTTGATCGTAAACAAAAATTGCGCAGGGGGCAATTTCGTCATTTTACTCGACTGTGTCGGAATTGGCAGAAATTTGGCAGTTTGATCGGAAATAAAAATCGCGCCGGCGGCAATTTCGTCATTTTTTCGACTGCGTCGGAATGAGCTAAAATTTGACAGGTTTATCGGGAACAAAAATCGCGTCTTGTGCAATTTCGTCATTTTTCATGACTGTGTCGGAATTGGCTAAAATTTGACAGGTTGATCGGAAAAAAAAATCTCGCCGCGGCAATTTCATCATTTTTCTCGACTGTGTCGGAATGGGGTCAAATTTGACAGGTTGATCGGAAACAAAAATCGCGTCGGGGCAATTTCGTCATTTTTCGCGACAATGTCGGAATGGGCTGAAATTTGACCAAGTTGATCGGAAATAAAAATCGCGCCGGCGGTAATTTCGTCATTTTGCTCGACTGTGTCTGAATGGGCTCAAATTTGACAGGTTTTTATTTTCGCGACTGCGTCAGAATTGGCTAAAATTTGACTGGTTGATCGGAAACAAAAACAGCGCCGGGGGCAATTTCGTCATTTTTCTCGACTGTGTCGGAATTGGCTGAAATTTGGTAGTTTGATCGGAAATAAAAATCGCGTTGGCGGCAATTTCGTCATTTTTCTCGACTGTGTCGGAATGGGCTCAAATTTGACAGGTTGATCGGAAACAAAAATCGCACTTGGGGCAATTTCGTCATTTTTCGCGACGATGTCAGAATGGGCTGAAATTTGACAGGTTGATCGGAAACAAAAATCGTGCCTGGGGCAATTTCATCATTTTTCGCGACTGTGTCGGAATGGGCTCAAATTTGACAAGTTGATCGGGAACAAAAATCGCACCGGGTGTAATTTCGTCATTTTTCGCGATTGTGACGGAATTGGCTAAAATTTAACTTGTTGATCGGAAACAAAAATCGCGCCGGGGGCAATTCCGTCATTTTTCTCGACTGCGTCGGAATCGGCCGAAATTTGGGAGTTTGATCGGAAATAAAAATCGCGCCGGCGGCAATTTCGTCTTTCTTCTCGACCGTGTCGGAATGGGCTCAAATTTGACAGGTTGATCGGGAACAAAAACTGCACCGGGTGTAATTTTGTCATTTTTCGCGACTGTGACGGCATTGGCTAAAATTTAACTGGTTGATCGGAAACAAAAATCGCGTCGGGGGCAATTTCGTCATTTTTCTCGACTGTGTCGAAATTGGCTGAAATTTGGCAGTTTGATCTAAAATAAAAATCGCGCCGGGGGCAATTTCGTCATTTTTCTCGACTGTGTCGGAATTGGCTGAGATTTGGGAGTTTGATCGGAAATAAAAATCGCGCCGGCGCCTATTTCGTCATTTTTCTCGCCTGTGTCGGAATGGGCTCAAATTTGACAGGTTGATCGAGAACAAAAATCGCGCCTGGTGTAATTTCGTCATTTTTCGCGACTGTGTCGGAATTGGCTAAAATTTAACTGGTTGATCGGAAACAAAAATCGCGCCTTAGGCAATTTCGTCATTTTTCTCGACTGTGTCGGAATTGGCTGCAATTTGGCAGTTTGATCTGAAATAAAAATCACGCCGGGGGCAATTTCGTCATTTTTCTCGACAGTGTGGAAATGGCCTCAAATTTGACAGGTTGATTGGAAACAAAAATCGCGCCGGGGCAATTTCGTCATTTTTCGCGACTGTGTCAGAATTGGCTAAAATTTGACAGGTTGATCGGAAACAAAAATCTCGCCGGGGGCAATTTCGTCATTTTTCTCGACTGTGTCGCAATGGGCTCAAATTTGACAGGTTGATCGGAAACAAAAATCGCACCGGGGGCAATTTCGTCATTTTTCGCAACGATGTTGGAATGGGCTGAAATTTGACAGGTTGATCGGAAACAAAAATCTCGCCGGGGGCAATTTCGTAATTTTTCTCTACTGTGTCGGAATTGGCTGAAATTTGATAGTTTGATCTGAAATAAAATACGCGCCGGGGGCAATTTCGTCATTTTTCTCAACAGTGTCGGAATGGCCTCAAATTTGACAGGTTGATCGGAAACAAAAATCGCGACTGGGCAATTTCTTCATTTTTCGCTACTGTGTCGTAATGGACTCAAATTTGACCGGTCGATCGGGAACAAAAACCGCGCCGGGTGTAATTTTGTTATTTTTCGCGACTGTGTCGGAATTGTCAAAATTTGACTTGTTGATCGGAAATAAAAATCGCCGCGGACAATTTCGTCATTTTTCTCGACTGTGTCGGAATTGGCTGAAATTTGGGAGTTTGATCAGAAATAAAAATCGCGCCGGCGGCTATTTCGTCATTTTTCTCGACTGTGTCGGAATGGGCACAAATTTGACAGGTTGACCGGGAACAAAAATCGCGCCGGGTGTAATTTCTTCATTTTTTCCGACTGTGTCGAAATTGACTAAAATTTGACTGGTTGATCGGAAACAAAATTCCGGTGGCAATTTCATCATTTTTCTCGACTGTCTCGGAATTGACTGAAATTTGGCAGTTTGATCGGAAATAAAAATGGCGTCGGCGGCAATTTCGTCATTTTTCTCGACCGTGTCGGAATGGGCTCAAATTTGACAGGTTTATCGGGAACAAAAACCGCGCAGGGTGTAATTCCTTCATTTTTCGCGACTGTGTCGAAATTGGCCAAAATTTGACTTGTTGACTGGAAAGAAAAACCGCGCCGGGGGCAATTTTGTCATTTTTCTCAACTGGGTCGGAATTGGCTGAAATTTAACAGTTTGATCTGAAATAAAAATCGCGCCAGGGGTAATTTTGTCATTTTTCTCGACTCTGTCGGAATGGACTCAAATTTGGCAGGCTGATCGGAAATAAAAATCGCGCAGCGGCAATTTCGTCATTTTTCTCGACCGTGTCGGAATGGACTCAAATTTGACAGGTTTCTCGGGAACAAAAATCACGCCAGGTGTAATTTCATTTTTTTCACAACTGTGTCGTAATTGGCTAAAATTTGACTTGTTGATCGGAAACAAAAATCGCGCCGGGGGCAATTTCGTCATTTTTCTCGACTGTGTCGGAATTGGCTGAAATTTGGCAGTTTGATCTGAAATAAAAATCGCGTCGGGGGCAATTTCGTCGTTTTTCTCGACAGTGTCGAAATGGCCTCAAATTTGACAGGTCGATCGGAAACGAAAATCGCGCCGAGGCAATTTCGTCATTTTTCGCGATAGTGTCGGAATTGGCTAAAATTTGACAGGTTGATCGGAAACAAAAATCTCGCCAGGGGCAATTTCGTCATTTTTCTCGATTGTGTCGGAATGGGCTCAAATTTGAAACGTTGATCGGAAACAAAAATCGCGCCGGCGTCAATTTCGTCATTTTTCTCGGCGATGTCGAAACGGGCTGAAATTTGACAGGTTGATCGGAAACAAAAATCGCACAGGGGGTAATTTCGTCATTTTTCATGACTGTGTCGGAATTGGCTGAAATTTAACAGGTTGATCGGGAACAAAAACAGCGCCTGGGGCAATTTCGTCATTTTTCGCGACTGTGTAAGAATGGGCTAAAATTTGACAGGTTGAACGGAAACCAAAATCGCGCCGGCGGCAGTTTCGCCATCTTTAGCGACTGTGTCGGAATGGGCTCAAATTTGACAGGTTGATTGGAAACAAAAATCGCGCCGGGGGCAATTTCTTCATTTTTCGCGACTGTGTCGGAATGGGCTCAAATTTGACAGGTTTATCGGGAACAAAAATCGCGCCGGGAGTAATTTCGTCATTTTTCTCGACTGTGTCGAAATGGCCTCAAATTTGACAGGTTGATCGGAAACAAAAATCGCGCCGGGGCAATTTAGTCATTTTTCGCGGCTGTGTCAGAATTGGCTAAAATTTGACAGGTTGATCGGAAACAAAAATCTCGCCGGGGGCAATTTCGTCATTTTTCTCGACTGTGTCGCAATGGGCTCAAATTTGACAGGTTGATCGGAAACAAAAATCGCACCGGGGGCAATTTCGTAATTTTTCTCGACTGTGTCGGAATTGGCTGAAATTTGACAGTTTGATCTGAAATAAAATACGCGCCGGGGGCAATTTTGTCATTTTTCTCAACAGTGTCGAAATGGCCTCAAATTTGACAGGTTGATCGGAAACAAAAATCGCGCCGGGGCAATTTCGTCATTTTTCGCTACTGTGTCGTAATGAACTCAAATTTGACCGGTCGATCGGGAACAAAAACCGCGCCGGGTGTAATTTTGTTATTTTTCGCGACTGTGTCGGAATTGTTAAAATTTGACTTGTTGATCGGAAATAAAAATCGTGCCGCGGACAATTTCGTCATTTTTCTCGACTGTGTCGGAATTGGCTGAAATTTGGGAGTTTGATCGGAAATAAAAATCGCGCCGGCGGCTATTTCGTCATTTTTCTCGACTGTGTCGGAATGGGCACAAATTTGACAGGTTGACCGGGAATAAAAATCGCGCCGGGTGTAATTTCGTCATTTTTTCCGGCTGTGTCGGAATTGCCTAAAATTTGACTGGTTGATCGGAAACAAAATTCCGGTGGCAATTTCATCATTTTTCTCGACTGTGTCGGAATTGGCTGAAATTTGGCAGTTTGATCGGAAATAAAAATGGCGTCGGCGGCAATTTCGTCATTTTTCTCGACCGTGTCGGAATGGGCTCAAATTTGACAGGTTTATCGGGAACAAAAACCGCGCAGGGTGTAATTCCTTCATTTTTCGCGACTGTGTCGGAATTGGCTAAAATTTGACTTGTTGACTGGAAAGAAAAACCGCGCCGGGGGCAATTTCGTCATTTTTCTCGACTGGGTAGGAATTGGCTGAAATTTAACAGTTTGATCTGAAATAAAAATCGCGCCAGGGGTAATTTTGTCATTTTTCTCGACTGTATCGGAATGGACTCAAATTTGGCAGGTTGATCGGAAATAAAAATCGCGCAGCGGCAATTTCGTCATTTTTCTCGACCGTGTCGGAATGGACTCAAATTTGACAGGTTTCTCGGGAACAAAAATCGCGCCAGGTGTAATTTCATTTTTTTCGCAACTGTGTCCTAATTGGCTAAAATTTGACTTGTTGATCGGAAACAAAAATCGCGCCGGGGGCAATTTCGTCATTTTTCTCGACTGTGTCGGAA
>NW_019266123.1:0-8224 GCF_002742605.1 Olea europaea var. sylvestris
CCATTTTGGATTGAACTCACAACTTCATCATGACGTTCGAGGGATTTAGGCCATTTTTCGAAAGAATGAGTACTTTTATATTTCGAATGCTTGGATAGTTGGCGTACGAATAATTGAGCGTAACTTTTGCACACGATGTCCGGTTTAGGCCGATAAGTACTTTTCGGAAATGTAGCGACCGTTTTGGATTGAACTCACAACTTTTTCGTGACGTTCGAGGGATTTTGACCATTTTTCGAAAGAATGGACACTTTTATATTTGGAACGCTTGGATAGTCGGCGTACGAAGAATTGAGCGTAACTTTTGCACACGGTGGCCGTTTTTGGCCCATAAGTACTTTTTGGAAATGTAGCGACCGTTTTTGATTGAACTCACAACTTTGTCGTGACGTTCGAGGGATTTCAGCCATTTTCGAAATAATGAGCACTTTATATTTGGAACGCTAGGATAGTCAGCGTACGAAAAATTGAGCGTAACTTTTGCACACGATGTCCGGTTTAGGCCGATAAGTACTTTTGGGAAATGTAGCGATCGTGTTGGATTGAACTCACAACTTCATCGTGACGTTCGAGGGATTTCAGCCATTTTTTGAAATAATGAGCACTTTTATATTTGGAACGCTAGGATAGTCCCCGTGCGAAGAATTGAGCGTAACTTTGGCGCACGACGTCCGTTTTGGGCCCATAAGTACTTTTTGGAAATGTAGCGACCCTTTTGGATTGAACTCACAACTTCGTCGTGACGTTTGAGGGATTTCGGCCATTTTTTGAATGAATGAGTACTTTTATTTTTGGAACGCTTGGATAGTCGACGTACGAAGAATTGAGCGTAACTTTTGCACACGATGTTCGGTTTAGGCCGATAAGTACTTTTAGGAAATGTAGCTACTGTTTTGGATTGAACTCACAACTTCGTCGTGACGTTCGAGGGATTTCAGCCATTTTTCGAAATAATGAGTACTTTTATATTTGGAACGCTAGGATAGTCGGCGTGCGAAGAATTGAGCGTAACTTTGGCGCACGATGTCCGTTTTGGGTCCATAAGTACTTTTTGGAAATGTAGCGACCGTTTTGGATTGAACTCACAACTTCGTCATGACGTTCGAGGGATTTCGGCCATTTTTCGAAAGAATGAGTACTTTTATATTTGGAATGCTTGGATAGTCGGCGTACGAAGAATTGAGCATAACTTTTGCTTACTATGTCCGTTTTGGGCCCATAAGTACTTTTACGAAATGTAGCGACCGTTTTGGATTAAACTCACAACTTCGTTGTGACTTTCGAGGAATTTCAGCCATTTTTCGAATGAATGAGCACTTTTATATTTGGAACGCTAGGATAGTCGGCGAGCTAAGAATTGAGCGTAACTTTTTCGCACGGCGTCCGTTTTGGGCCCATAAGTACTTTTTGGAAATGTAGCGACCATTTTGGATTGAACTCACAACTTCATCGTGACGTTCGAGGGATTTCTGCCATTTTTCGAAAGAATGAGCACTTTTATATTCGGAACGCATGGATAGTCGGCGTACGAATAATTGAGCGTAACTTTTCCACACGATGTCCGGCTTAGGCCGATAAGTACTTTTAGGAAATGTAGCGACCGCTTTGGATTGAACTCACGACTTCGTCGTGACGTTCGAGGGATTTCAGCCATTTTTCGTAATAATGAGCACTTTTATATTTGGAACGCTAGGATAGTCGGCGTGCGAGGAATTGAGCGTAACTTTTGCGCACGGCGTCCGTTTTGGGCAAATAAGTACTTTTTGAAAATGTAGCGACCGTTTTGAATTGAACTCACAACTTCGTCGTGACGTTCGAGGGATTTCGGCCATTTTTCGAAAGAATGAGTACTTTTATATTTGGAACGCTTGGATAGTCGGCGTACGAAGAATTGAGAGTAACTTTTGCACACGATGTCCGGTTTAGGCCGATAAGTACTTTTAGGAAATGTAGCGACCGTTTTGGATCGAACTCACAACTTCATCGTGACGTTCGAGGGATTTCAGCCATTTTTTGAAAGAATGAGCACTTTTATATTTGGAACGCTAGGATAGTCGACATGCGAAGAATTTAGCGTAACTTTTGTACACGATGTCCGGTTTAGGTCGATATGTACTTTTAGGAAATGTAGCTACCGTTTTGGATTGAACTCACAACTTCGTCGTGACGTTCTAGGAATTTCAGCTATTTATCGAAAGAATGAGCACTTTTATATTTGGAACGCTAGGATAGTCGGCGTGCTAAGAATTGAGCGTAACTTTTGCGTACGGCGTCCGTTTTGGGCCCATAAGTACTTTTTGGAAATGTAGCGACTGTTTTGGATTGAAATCATAACTTCGTCGTGACGTTCGAGGGATTTCTGCCATTTTTCGAAAGAATGAGCACTTTTATATTTGGAACGCATGGATAGTCGGCGTACGAATAATTGAGCGTAACTTTTGCACACGATGTCCGGTTTAGGCCGATAAATACTTTTAGGAAATGTAGCGACCGTTTTGGATTGAACTCACAACTTCGTCGTGACGTTCAAGGGATTTCGGCCATTTTTCGATAGAATGAGCACTTTTATATTTGGAACGCTAGGATAGTCGGCGTGCGAAGAATTGAGCATAACTTTTGCACACGGCGTCCGTTTTGGGCCCATAAGTACTTTTTGGAAATGTAGCGACCGTTTTGGATTGAACCCACAACTTCGTCGTGACGTTCAAGGGATTTCGGCCATTTTTCGATAGAATGAGCACTTTTATATTTGGAACGCTTGGATAGTCGGCGTACGAAGAATTGAGCGTAACTTTTGCACACGATGTCCGATTTAGGCCGATAAGTACTTTTAGGAAATGTCGCGACCGTTTTGGATTGAACTCACAACTTCGTCGTGACGTTCGAGGGATTTCAGCCATTTTTCGAAAGAATGAGCACTTTTAAATTTGGAACACTTGGATAGCCAGCGTACGAAGAATTGAGCGTAACTTTTGCACACGATGTCCGATTTAGGCCGATAAGTACTTTTAGGAAATGTCGCGACCGTTTTGGATTGAACTCACAACTTCGTCGTGACGTTCGAGGGATTTCAGCCATTTTTCGAAATAATGAGCACTTTTATATTTGGAACGCTAGGATAGTCGACGTGCGAAGAATTGAGAGTAACTTTTGCACACGATGTCCATTTTGGGCCCATAAGCACTTGTAGGAAATGTAGCGACCGTTTTGGATTGAACTCACAACTTTTTCGTGACGTTCAAGGGATTTCAGCCATTTTTCGAAAGAATGAGCACTTTTATATTTGGAACGCTTGGATAATCGACGTACGAAGAATTGATCTTAACTTTTGCACACGGCGTCCGTCTTGGGTCCATAAGTACTTTTTGGAAATGTAGCGACCGTTTTGGATTGAACTAACAACTTCATCGTGACGTTCAGGGATTTCTGCCATTTTTCGAAAGAATGAGCACTTTTATATTTGGAACGCTTGGATAGTCGGCGGACGAAGAATTGAACGTAACTTTTGCACACGATGTCCGGTTTAGGGCGATAAGTACTTTTAGGAAATGTAGCGACCGTTTTGGATTGAACTCACAACTTCATCGTGACGTTCGAGGGATTTCAGCCATTTTTCGAAAGAATGAGCACTTTTATATTTGGAACGCTAGGATAGTCGGTGTACGAAGAATTGAGCGTAACTTTTGCACACGATGTCCGGCTTAGGCCGATAAGTACTTTAAGGAAATGTAGCGACCGCTTTGGATTGAACTCACGACTTCATCGTGACGTTCGAGGGATTTCAGCCATTTTTCGAAAGAATGAGCACTTTTATATTTGGAACGCTAGGATAGTCGGTGTACGAAGAATTGAGCGTAACTTTTGCACACGATGTCCGGCTTAGGCCGATAAGTACTTTAAGGAAATGTAGCGACCGCTTTGGATTGAACTCACGACTTCATCGTGACGTTCGAGGGATTTCAGCCATTTTTCGTAATAATGAGCACTTTTATATTTGGAACGCTAGGATAGTCGGCGTGCGAGGAATTGAGCGTAACTTTTGCGCACGGTGTCCGTTTTGGGCCCATAAGTACTTTTTGAAAATATAGCGACCGTTTTGGATTGAACTCACAACTTCGTCGTGACGTTCGAGGGATTTCGGCCATTTTCAAAAGAATGAGTACTTTTATATTTGGAACGCTTGGATAGTCGGCGTACGAAGAATTGAGAGTAACTTTTGCACACGATGTCCGGTTTTGGCCGATAAGTACTTTTAGGAAATGTAGCGACCGTTTTGGATCGAACTCACAACTTCGTCGTGACGTTCGAGGGATTTCGGCCATTTTCAAAAGAATGAGTACTTTTATATTGGGAACGCTTGGATAGTCGGCGTACGAAGAATTGAGCGTAACTTTTGCACACGGTGTCCGTTTTGGGTCCATAAGTACTTTTTGGAAATGTAGCGACCGTTTTGGATTGAAATCACAACTTCGTCGTGACGTTCGAGGGATTTGAGCCATTTTTCGAAAGAATGAGCACTTTTATATTTGGAACGCATGGATAGTCGGCGTACGAATAATTGAGCGTAACTTTGTCACACGATGTCCGGTTTAGGCCGATAAGTACTTTTAGGAAATGTAGCGACCGTTTTGGATTGAACTCACAACTTCGTCGTGATGTTCGAGGAATTTCAGCTATTTATCGAAAGAATGAGCACTTTTATATTTGGAACGCTAGGATAGTCGGCGTGCTAAGAATTGAGCGTAACTTTTGCGCACGGCGTACGTTTTGGGCCCATAAGTACTTTTTGGAAATGTAGCGACCGTTTTGGATTGAAATCACAACTTCGTCGTGACGTTCGAGGAATTTCAGCCATTTTTCGAAAGAATGAGCACTTTTATATTTGGAACGCATGGATAGTTGGCGTACGAATAATTGAGCGTAACTTTTGCACACGATGTCCGGTTTAGGCCGATAAGTACTTTTAGGAAATGTAGCGACCGTTTTGGATTGAACTCACAACTTCGTCGTGACGTTCGAGGGATTTCGGCCATTTTTCGATAGAATGAGCACTTTTATATTTGGAACGCTTGGATAGTCGGCGTACGAAGAATTGAGCGGAACTTTTGCACACGGTGTCCGTTTTTGGCCCGTAAGTACTTTTTGGAAATGTAGCGCCCGTTTTGGATTGAACTCACAACTTCGTCGTGACGTTCGAGGGATTTCGGCCATTTTTCGATAGAATGAGCACTTTTATATTTGGAACGCATGGATAGTCGGCGTACGAATAATTGAGCGTAACTTTTGCACACGATGTCCGGTTTAGGCCGATAAGTACTTTTGGGAAATGTAGCGACCGTTTTGGATTGAACTCAAAACTTTGTCGTGAAGTTCGAGGGATTTCAGCCATTTTTTGAAATAATGAGCACTTTTATATTTGGAACGCTAGGATAGTCGTCGCGCGAAGAATTGAGCGTAACTTTTGCGTAAGGCGTCCGTTTTGGGCCCATAAGTACTTTTTGAAAATGTCGCGACCGTTTTGGATAGAGCTCACAACTTCGTCGTGATGTTCGAGGGATTTTGGCCATTTTTCGAAAGAATGAGTACTTTTATATTTGGAACGCTTGGATAGTCGGCGTACGAAGAATTGAGCGCAACTTTTGCACACGGTGTCCGTTTTGGGTCCATAAGTACTTTTTGGAAATGTAGCGACCGTTTTGGATTGAACTCACAAGTTCGTCGTGACGTTCGAGGGATTTCAGCCATTTTTCGAAAGAATGAGTACTTTTATTTTTGGAACGCTTGGATAGTCGGCGTACGAAGAATTGAGCGTAACTTTTGCGCACGGCGTCCGTTTTGGGCCCATAAGTACTTTTAGGAAATGTAGCGACCGTTTTGGATTGAACTCACAACTTCATCGTGACGTTCGAGGGATTTTAGCCATTTTTTGAAATAATGAGCACTTTTATGTTTGGAATGCTAGGATAGTCGGCGTGCGAATAATTAAGCGTAACTTTGGCGCACGGCGTTCGTTTTGGGCCCATAAGTACTTTTTGGAAATGTAGCGACCGTTTTGGATTGAACTCACAACTTCGTCGTGACGTTCGAGGGATTTCGGCCATTTTTTGAAAGAATGCGTACATTTATTTTTGGAATGCTAGGATAGTCGGCGTGCGAGGAATTGAGCGTAACTTTTGCGCACGGCGTCCGTTTTGGGCCCATAAGTAAGTTTTGGAAATGTAGCGACCGTTTTGGATTGAACTCACAACTTCGTCGTGACGTTCGAGGGATTTCGGCCATTTTTCGATAGAATGAGCAATTTTATATTTGGAACGCTAGGATAGTCGGCGTGCGAAGAATTGAGCATAACTTTTGCAGACGGCGTCCGTTTTGGGCCCATAAGTACTTTTTGGAAATGTAGCGACCGTTTTGGATTGAACTCACAACTTCGTCGTGACGTTCGAGGGATTTCGACCATTTTTCGAAAGAATGAGCACTTTTATATTTGGAACGAATGGATAGTCGGCGTACGAATAATTGAACGTAACTTTTGCACACGATGTCCGGTTTAGGCCAAAAAGTACTTTTAGGAAATGTAGCGACCGTTTTGGATTGAACTCACAACTTCATCGTGGCGTTCGAGGGATTTCAGCTATTTTTCGAAATAATGAGCACTTTTATATTTGGAACGCTAGGATAGTCGGCGTACGAAAAATTGAGCGTAACTTTTGCACACGATGACCATTTTCGGCCCATAAGTACTTTTTGGAAATGTAGCGACCGTTTTGGATTGAACTCACAACTTCATCGTGACGTTCGAGGGATTTCGACCATTTTTCGAAAGAATGAATACTTTTATATTTGGAACGCTTGGATAGTCGGCGTACGAAGAATTTAGCGTAACTTTTGCACATGATGTCCATTTTAGGCCCATAAGTACTTTTTGGAAATGTAGCGACCGTTTTGGATTGAACTCACAACTTCATCGTGACGTTCGAGGGATTTCGGCCATTTTTCGAAAGAATGAGCACTTTTATATTTGGAACGCTTGGATAGTCGACGTAAAAAAATTGAGCTCAACTTTTGCACACGATGTCCGTATTAGGCCCATAAGTACTTTTAGGAAATGTAGCGACCATTTTGGATTGAACTCACAACTTCGTCATGACGTTCGAGGGATTTCGGCCATTTTTCGAAAGAATGAGTAATTTTATATTTGGAACGCTTGGATAGTCGGCGTACGAATAATTGAGCGAAACTTTTGCACACGATGTCCGGTTTAGGCCGATAAGTACTTTTCGGAAATATAGCGGCCGTTTTTGATTGAACTCACAACTTCGTCGTGACGTTCGAGGGATTTTGGCCATTTTTCGAAATAATGAGCACTTTTATATTTGGAACGCTAGGATAGTCGGCGTGCGAAGAATTGAGCGTAACTTTTGTGCAGAGCGTCCGTTTTGGGCCCATAAGTAAGTTTTGGAAATGTAGCGACCGTTTTGGATTGAACTCACAACTTCGTCGTGACGTTCGAGGGATTTCGGCCATTTTTCGAAAGAATGAGCACTTTCATATTTGGAACGCTTGGATAGTCGGCGTACGAAGAATTGTGCGTAACTTTTGCACACGATGTCCGTTTTAGGCCCATAAGTACTTTTAGGAAATGTAGCGAACGTTTTGGATTGAACTCACAACTTCATCGTGACGTTCGAGGGATTTCGACTATTTTTCGAAAGAATGAGTACTTTTATATTTGGAATGCTTGGATAGTCGGCGTACAAAGAATTGAGCGTAACTTTTGCACACGATGTCCGTTTTGGGCCCTTAAGTACTTTTAGGAAATGTAGCGACCGTTTTGGATTGAACTCACAACTTCTTCGTGACGTTCGAGGGATTTCAGTAATTTTTCGAAAGAAAGAGTACTTTTAGATTTGGAACGCTTGGATAGTCGGCGTACGAAGAATTGAGCGTAACTTTTGCACACGATGTCCATTTTGGGACCATAAGTACTTTTAGGAAATGTATCGAACGTTTTGGATTGAACTCACAACTTCATCGTGACGTTCGAGGGATTTCGGCTATTTTTCGAAAGAATGAGTACTTTTATATTTGGAACGCTTGGATAGTCGGCGTACGAAGAATTGATCGTAACTTTTGAACACGGCGTCCGTTTTGGGATCATAAGTACTTTTTGGAAATGTAGCGACCGTTTTGGATTGAACTCACAACTTCATCGTGACGTTCGAGG
>NW_019266124.1:0-8221 GCF_002742605.1 Olea europaea var. sylvestris
AATTACACCTGGCGCGATTTTTGTCCCCGATAAACCTGTCAAATTTCAGCCAATTCCGATGCAGTCGAGAAAAATGACGAAATAGCTCCCGGCGCGATTTTTGTTAACGATCAACAAGTGAAATTTTAGTCAATTCCGATACAGACGCGAAAAATGACGAAATTACACCCGGCGAGATTTTTGTTTCCGATGAACCAATCAAATTTTTGCCAATTCCGACACAGTCGTGGAAAATGACGAAATTATACCCGGCGCTATTTTTGTTCCCGATAAACCTGTCAAATTTGAGCCTATTCCGACACAGTCGAGAAAATGACGAAATTGCCCCCGGCGCGATTTTTGTTTCCGATCAACCTTTCAAATTTTAGCCAATTCCGACACCGTCGCGAAAAATGAAGAAATTGCCCCGGCGCGATTTTTGTTTTCGATCAACCTGTCAAATTAGAGCCCATTCCGACACGGTCGAGAAAAAGGACGAAATTGACCCCGGCGCGATTTTTGTTTCTGATCAACAAGTCAAATTTCAGCCAATTCCGACACTGTCGCGAAAAATGACGAAATTACAATCGGCGCGATTTTTGTCCCCGATAAACCTGTCAAATTTCAGCCAATTCCGACACAGTCGAGAAAAATGACGAAATTCCCCTCGGCGCGATTTTTGTTTCCGATCAACCAGTCAAATTTTAGTCAATTCCGACACAGTCGCGAAAAATGACGAAATTGCCCCCGGCGCGGTTTTTGTTTCCGATCAACAAGTCAAATTTTGGTCAATTCTGACACAGACGCGAAAAATGACGAAATTACACCCGGCGCGATTTTTGTTCCCGATAAACCTGTCAAATTCGAGCCCATTCCGACACAGTCGAGAAAAATGACGAAATTGCCGCCGGCGTGATTTTTATTTCCGATCAAACTGCCAAATTTTAGCCAATTCCGACACAGTCGAGAACAATGACGAAATTGCCCCGGCGCGATTTTTGTTTCCGATCAAGTAGTCAAATTTTAGCCAACTCCGACCCAGTCGCGAAAAATGACGAAATTGCCCTGGCGCGATTTTTGTTTCCGATCAACCTGTCAAATTTTAGCCAATTCCGACCCAGTCGCGAAAAATGACGAAATTTTCCCGGCACGATTTTTGTTTCCGATCAACCTGTCAAATTTGAGCCCATTCCGACACAGTCGAGAAAAATGACGAAATTGCCCTCGGCGCGATTTTTATTTCAGATCAAACTACCAAATTTCAGCCAATTCCAACACAGTCGGAAAAAATGACGAAATTGCCCCTGGCGCGGTTTTTGTTTCCGATCAACAAGTCAAATTTCAGCCAATTCCGACACTGTCGCGAAAAATGACGAAATTACACCCGACGCGATTTTTGTTCCCGATGAACTAGTCGCATTCGAGCCCATTCCGACAAAGTTGAGAAAAATGACGAAATTGCCGCCGGCGTGATTTTTATTTCCGATCAAACTGCCAAATTTCAGCCAATTCCGACACAGTTGCGAAAAATGACGAAATTGCCCCGGCGCGATTTTTGTTTCCGATTAACCTGTCAAATTCGAGCCCATTCCGACACAGTCGAGAAAAATGACGAAATTGCCCTCGGCGCGATTTTTATTTCAGATCAAACTACCAAATTTCAGCCAATTCCAACACAGTCGAGAAAAATGACGAAATTGCCCCTGGCGCGGTTTTTGTTTCCGATCAACAAGTCAAATTTCAGCCAATTCCGACAATGTCGCGAGAAATGACGAAATTACACCCGGCGCGATTTTTGTTCCCGATAAACCTGTAAAATTTCAGCCAATTCCGACACAGTCGAGAAAAATGACGAAATTGCCCCCGGCGCGGTTTTTCTTTCCGATTAACAAGTCAAATTTTAGTCAATTCCGACACAGACAGGAAAATTTCGAAATTACACCCGGCGCGATTTTTGTTCCCGATAAACCAGTCGCATTCGAGCCCATTCCGACACAGTCGAGAAAAATGACGAAATTACAGCCGGCGTGATTTTTATTTCCGATCAATCTTCCAAATTTCAGCCAATTCCGACACAGTCGAAAAAAATGACGAAATACCCCCGGCTCGATTTTTGTTTCCGATCAACCAGTCAAATTTTAGCCAATTCCGACACAGTCGCGGAAAATGACGAAATTACACCCGGTGCTATTTTTGTTCCTGATCAACCTATCAAATTTGAGCCCATTCCGACACAGTCGAGAAATATGACTAAATTGCCGCCGGCGCGATTTTTATTTCCGATCAAATTGCCAAATTTCAGCCAATTCCGACACAGTCGAGAAAAATGACGAAATTGCCCCCGGCGCGATTTTTGTTTCCGATCAACCAGTCAAATTTTAGCCAATTCCGACCCAGTCGCGAAAAATGACGAAATTGCCCCGTCGCGATTTTTGTTTCCGATCAACCTGTCAAATTTGAGCCCATTCCGACACAGTCGAGAAATATGACTAAATTGCCGCCGGCGCGATTTTTATTTTCGATCAAACTGCCAAATTTCAGCCAATTCCGACACAGTCGAGAAAAATGACGAAATTGCCCCCGGCGCGAATTTTGTTTCCGATCAACCAATCAAATTTTAGTCAATTCCGACACAGTCGCGAAAAATGACGAAATTACACCCGACGCGATTTTTGTTCCCGATCAACCTGTCAAATTTGAGCCCATTCCGACACAGTCGGGAAAAATGATGAAATTGCCCCGGCTCGATTTTTGTTTCCGATCAACCAGTCAAATTTGAGCCCATTCCGACACAGTCGAGAAAAATGACGAAATTGCCCACGGCGCGATTTTTATTTCCGATCAAACTGCCAAATTTCAGCCAATTTCGACACAGTCGAGAAAAATGACGAAATTGCCCCCGGCGCGGTTTTTGTTTCCGATCAACAAGTCAAATTTCAGCCAATTCCGACAATGTCGTGAAAAATGACGGAATTAAACCCGGCGCGGTTTTTGTTCCCCATAAACCTGTCAAATTACAGCCAATTCTGACACAGTCGAGAAAAATGACGAAATTGCCCCCGGCGCGATTTTCGTTTCCGATCAACAAGTCAAATTTGTCAATTCCGACACTGTCGCGAAAAATGACGAAATTACACCCGGCGCGATTTTTGTTCCCGATAAACCTGTCAAATTTTATCCCATTCCGACACAGTAGAGAAAATGACGAAATTGCCGCCGGCGCGATTTTTATTTCCGGTCAAACTGCCAAATTACAGCCAATTCCGACACAGTCGAGAAAAATGACGAAATTGCCCCCGGCGCAATTTTTGTATCCGATCAACCAGTCAAATTTTAACCAATTCCGACACAGTCGAGAAAAATGACGAAATTGCCCCCGGCGCAATTTTTGTATCCGATCAACCAGTCAAATTTTAACCAATTCCGACACAGTCGAGAAAAATGACGAAATTGCCCCCGGCGCAATTTTTGTATCCGATCAACCAGTCAAATTTTAACCAATTCCGACACAGTCGAGAAAAATGACGAAATTGCCCCCGGCGCAATTTTTGTATCCGATCAACCAGTCAAATTTTAACCAATTCCGACACAGTCGAGAAAAATGACGAAATTGCCCCCGACGCGATTTTTATTTCAGATCAAACTGCCAAATTTTAGCCAATTCCAACACAGTCGAGAAAAATGACGAAATTTCCCCTGGCGCGGTTTTTGTTTCCGATCAACAAGTCAAATTTCAGCCAATTCCGACACTGTCGCGAAAAATGACGAAATTACACCCGGCGCGGTTTTTGTTCCCGATAAATCTGTCAAATTTCAGCCAATTCCGACACAGTCGATAAAAATGATGAATTTGCCCCCGGGGCGATTTTTGTTTCCGATTAACAAGTCAAATTTTAGTCAATTCCGACACAGACGAGAAAAATGACGAAATTCCACCCGGCGCGATTTTTGTTTCCGATAAACCAGTCGCATTTGAGCCCATTCCGACACAGTCGAGAAAAATGACGAAATTGCCGCCGGCGTGATTTTTGTTTCCGATCAACCAGTCAAATTTTAGCCAATTCCGACACAGTCGTGAAAAATTACGAAATTGCCCTCGGCGCTATTTTTGTTCCCGATCAACCAGTCAAATTTGAGCCAATTCCGACACAGTCGAGGAAAATGACGAAATTTCCCCCGGCGCGATTTTTATTTCAGATCAAACTGCCAAATTTCAGCCAATTCCAACACAGTCGAGAAAAATGACGAAATTGCCCCTGGCGCGATTTTTGTTTCCGATCAACAAGTCAAATTTCAGCCAATTCCGACACTGTCGCCAAAATTGACGAAATTACACCTGGCGCGATTTTTGTCCCCGATAAACCTGTCAAATTTCAGCCAATTCCGACGCAGTCGAGAGAAATTACGAAATTGCCCCCGGCGCGATTTTTGTTTCCGATCAAACAGCCAAATTTCAGCCAATTCCGGCACAGTCGAGAAAAATGATGAAATTGCTCCCGGTGCGATTTTTGTTTCCGATCAACCAGTCAAATTTAAGCCAATTTCGACACAGTCGCGAAAAATGACGAAATTATACCCGGCGCTATTTTTGTTGCCGATAAACCTGTCAAATTTGAGCCTATTCCGACACAGTCGAGAAAAATGACGAAATTCCCGCCGGCGCGATTTTTGTTTCCGATCAACCAGTCAAATTTTAGACAATTCCGACACAGTCGCGAAAAATGACGAAATTACACCCGGCGCTATTTTTGTTCCCGATCAACCAGTCAAATTTGAGCCCATTCCGACACAGTCGAATGAAATGACTAAATTGCCGTCGGCGCTATTTTTGTTTCCGATCAAACAGCGAAATTTCAACCAATTTCGACACAGTCGAGAAAAATGACGAAATTGCCCCGGCGCGATTTTTGTTTCCGATCAACCAGTCAAATTTGAGCCCATTTCGACACAGTCGAGAAAAATGACGAAATTGCCCCCGGCACGATTTTTGTTTCCGATCTACCTGTCAAATTTTAGCCAATTCCGACCCAGTCGCGAAAAATGACGAAATTGCACCCGGCGCGGTTTTTGTTCCCGATAAACCTGTCAAATTTCAGCCAATTCCGACACTGTCGAGAAAAATGACGAAATTCCCCCCGGCGCGATTTTTGTTTCCGATCAACAAGTCAAATTTTAGCCAATTCCGACACAGTCGCAAAAAATGATGAAATTACACCCGGCGCTATTTTTGTTCCCGATCAACCTGTCAAATTTGAGCCCATTCCGACACAGTCGATAAAAATGACTAAATTGCCGTCGGCGCGCGATTTTTATTTCCGATCAAACAGTCAAATTTCAGCCAATTCCGACACAGTCGAGAAAAATGACGAAATTGCCCCAGGCGCGATTTTGTTTCCGATCAACCAGTCAAATTTAAGCCAATTTCGACACAGTCGCGGAAAATGACGACATTACACCCTGTGCTAGTTTTGTTCCCGATCAACCTGTCAAATTTGAGCCCACTCCGACACAATCGAGAAAAATGACGAAATTGCCCCCGGCACGATTTTTGTTTCCGATCTACCTATCAAATTTTAGCAAATTCCGACCCAGTCGCGAAAAATGACGAAATTGCCCCTGGCGCGGTTTTTGTTTCCGATCAACAAGTCAAATTTTGGTCAATTCCGACACAGACGCGAAAAATGACGAAATTCCCCCCTGCGCGATTTTTGTTTCCGATCAACAAGTCAAATTTCAGACAATTCCGACACTGTCGCGAAAAATGACGTAATTACACTCGACGCGGTTTTTGTTCTCGATAAACCTGTGAAATTTCAACAAATTCCGACACAGTCGAGAAATATGACGAAATTGCCCCCGGCGCGGTTTTTGTTTCCGATCAACAATTCAAATTTTGGTCAATTCCGACACAGATGCGAAAAATGACGAAATTACACTCGGCGCGATTTTTGTTCCCGATAAACCTGTCAAATTTCAGCCAATTCCGACACAGTCGAGAAAAATGACGAAATTCCCCCCGGCGCGGTTTTTGTTTCCGATCAACCTGTCAAATTTGAGCCCATTCCGACACAGTCGAGAAATATGACGAAGTTGCCCCCGGCGCGGTTTTTGTTTCCGATCAACCTGTCAAATTTGAGCCCATTCCGACACAGTCGAGAAATATGACGAAGTTGCCCCCGGCGCGGTTTTTGTTTCCGATCAACCTGTCAAATTTGAGCCCATTCCGACACAGTCGAAAAAAATGACTAAATTGCCGTCGGCGCGCGATTTTTATTTCCGATCACACAGCCAAATTTCAGCCAATTCCCACACAGTCGAGAAAAATGACGAAATTGCCCCCGGCACGATTTTTGTTTCCGATCAACCAGTCAAATTTAAGCCAATTTCGACACAGTGGCGGAAAATGACGAAATTACATCCGGTGCTAGTTTTGTTCCCGATCAACCTGTCAAATTTGAGCCCACTTCGACACAATCGAGAAAAATGACGAAATTGCCCCGGCGCGATTTTTGTTTCCGATCAACCTGTCACATTTTAGCCAATTCCGACCCAGTCGTGAAAAATGACGAAATTGCCCTGGTGCGATTTTTGTTTCCGATCAACCTGTCAAATTTGAGCCAATTCCGACACAGTCGAGAAAAATGGCGAAATTGCCCCAGGCGCGACTTTTACTTCGGATCAAACAGTCAAATTTCAGCCAATTCCGACACAGTCGAGAAAAATGAAGAAATTACACCCGGCGCGATTTTTGTTCCCGATAAACCTGTCAAATTTGAGCCTATTCCGACACAGTAGAGAAGAATGATGAAATTGCCACCGGCACGATTTTTATTTCCGGTCAAACTACCAAATTACAGCCAATTCCGACGCAGTCGAGAAAAATGACGAAATTGCCCCCGGCGCGATTTTTGTTTCCGATCAACCCGTCAAATTTTAGCCAATTTCGACACAGTCGCGAAAAATGACGAAATTACACCCGGTGCTAGTTTTGTTCCCGATCAACCTGGCAAATTTGAGCCTATTTCGACACAATCGAGAAAAATGACGAAATTCCCCCCGGCGCGATTTTTGTTTCCGATCAACCTGTCAAATTTTAGCCAATTCCGACCCAGTTGCGAAAAATGACGAAATCCCCCCGGCACGATTTTTGTTTCCGATCAACCAGTCAAATTTTAGCCAATTCCGAAACAGTCGCGAAAAATGACGAAATTACACCCGGCGCTATTTTTGTTCCCGATCAACCTGTCAAATTTGAGCCCATTCCGACACAGTCGAAAAAAATGAAAAAATTGCCGTCGGCGCGCGATTTTTATTTCCGATCAAAGAGCCAAATTTCAGCCAATTCCGACACAGTCGATAAAAATGACGAAATTGCCCCCGGCGCGATTTTTGTTTCCGATCAACCAGTCAAATTTAAGCCAATTTCGACACAGTCGCGGAAAATGACGAAATTACACCCTGTGTTAGTTTTGTTCCCGATCAACCTGTCAAATTTGCGCCCATTCCGACACAATCGAGAAAAATGAAGAAATTGCCCCCGGCACGATTTTTGTTTCCGATCTACCTGTCAAATTTTAGCCAATTCCGACCCAGTCGCGAAAAATGACTAAATTGCCCCGGCCCTATTTTTGTTTCCGATCAACCTGTCAAATTTGAGCCAATTCCGACCCAGTCGCGAAATTGCCCCGGCGCGATTTTTGTTTCCGATCAACTTGTCACTCCGGTCAAACTACCAAATTACAGCCAATTCCGACACAGTCGAGAAAAATGACGAAATTGCCCTCGGCGTGCTTTTTGTTTCTGATCAACAAGTCAAATTTCAGCCAATTCCGACACTGTCGCGAAAAATGACGAAATTACACCCGGCGCGATTTTTATTTCAGATCAAACTGCCAAATTTCAGCAAATTCCAACACAGTCGAGAAAAATGACGACATTGCCCCTGGCGCGATTTTTTTTCCGATCACCCAGTCAAATTTTAGCCAATTCTGACACAGTCGTGAAAAATGACGAAATTACACCCGGCGCTATTTTTGTTCCTGATCAACCTATCAAATTTGAGCCCATTCCGACACAGTCGAGAAAAATGACGAGATTGCCCCCGGCGCGATTTTTGTTACCGATCGATCTGTCAAATTTGAGCCCATTCCGACACAGTCAAAAAAATGAAAAAATTGCCGTCGGCGCGCGATTTTTATTTCCGATCAAACAGCCAAATTTCAGCCAATTCCGACACAGTCGA
>NW_019266125.1:0-8219 GCF_002742605.1 Olea europaea var. sylvestris
ATGGACTGAAATTTGGGTGGTTGATTGGAAACAAAAATCGCGCTGAGGGCTATTTCGTCATTTTTCGCGAAGGTGTCGGAATGTGCTAAAATTTGGCAGGCTGATCGAAAACAAAAACTGCGCTAGGGGTGATTTCGACATTTTTCGCGACGGTGTCGGAATGGGCTGAAATTTGGCATGTTGACAGGAAACAAAAATCGCGCCGGGGGCAATTTCGTCATTTTTTGCGATGGTGTCGGAATGGGCTAAAATTTGATAGGTTGATCGGAAACAAAAATCGCGCCGGGGGCAATTTCATCATTTTTCGCGACGGTGTCGGAATGTGCTAAAATTTGAAAGGTTGATCGGAAACAAAAACTGCGCTAGGGGCAATTTCTTCATTTTTCGCGATGGTGTCGGAATGGGCCAAAATTAGACATATTGATCGGAAACAAAAATCGCGCCAGGGGCAATTTCGTCATTTTTAGCGACGGAGTCGGAATCTGATGAAATTTGGATGGTTGATTCGAAACAAAAATCGCGTCGGAGGCAATTTCGTCATTTTTGGCGATGGTGTCGTTATGGACTGAAATTTGGGTGGTTGATTGGAAACAAAAATCGCGCTGAGGGCTATTTCGTCATTTTTCGCGAAGGTGTCGGAATGGGCTAAAATTTGGCAGGCTGATCGGAAACAAAAACTGCGCTAGGGGTGATTTCGACATTTTTCGCGACGGTGTCGGAATAGGCTGAAATTTGGCATGTTGACGGGAAACAAAAACCGCGCCGGGGGCAATTTCGTCATTTTTTGCGATGGTGTCGGAATGGGCTAAAATTTGATAGGTTGATCGGAAACAAAAATCGCGCCGGGGGCAATTTCGTCATTTTTCGCGACGGTGTCGGAATGAGCTAAAATTTGACAGGTTGATCGGAAACAAAAACTGCGCTAGGGG
Organism: Olea europaea var. sylvestris; assembly: GCF_002742605.1. Lineage (NCBI taxonomy): Eukaryota > Viridiplantae > Streptophyta > Magnoliopsida > Lamiales > Oleaceae > Olea > Olea europaea. The sequence continues at coordinate 930 of NW_019266125.1, forward strand.
CAATTTCTTCATTTTTCGCGATGGTGTCAGAATGGGCCAAAATTTGACAGATTGATCGGAAACAAAAATCGCGCCAGGGGCAATTTCGTCATTTTTAGCGACGGAGTCGGAATCTGATGAAATTTGGATGGTTGATTCGAAACAAAAATCGCGTCGGAGGCAATTTCGTCATTTTTGGCGACGATGTCGGAATGGGCTAAAATTTGACAGGTTGATCGGAAACAAAAATCGCACCGGGGGCAATTTCGTCATTTTTCGCGTCGGTGTCGGAATGGGCTAAAATTTGGCAGGCTGATCGGAAACAAAAACTGCGCTAGGGGCGATTTCGACATTTTTCGTGACGGTGTCGGAATGGGCTGAAATTTGGCAGGTTGATAGGATACAAAAATCGCGCTGGGGGCAATTTCATCATTTTTCGCGACGGTGTCGGAATGGGCAAAAATTTGACAAGTTGATCCGAAACAAAAATCACGCCGGGGGAAATTTCGTCATTTTTCGCAACGGTGTCGGAATGGGATAAAATTTGGCAGGTTGATCGGAAACAAAAATCCCGCAGGGGCTAATTTCGTCATTTTTCGCGACGGTGTCGGAATGGGCTGAAATTTGGCAGGTTGATGGGAAACAAAAATCGCGTCGGGGGCAATTTCGCTATTTTTCGCGTCGTTGTCGGAATGGTCTAAAATTTGACAGGTTGATCGGAAAAAAAATCGCGCCGGGGGCGTTTTCGTCATTTTTCGCGACGGTGTCGGAATGGGCTGAAATTTGGCAGGTTGATAGGATACAAAAATCGCGCCGGGGGCAATTTCATCATTTTTCGCGACGGTGTCGGAATGGGCTGAAATTTGGCAGGTTGATAGGATACAAAAATCGCGCCGGGGGCAATTTCATCATTTTTCGCGACGGTGTCGGAATGGGCAAAAATTTGACCGGTTGATCGGAAACAAAAATCGCGCCGGGGGCAATTTCATCATTTTTTGCAACGGTGTCGGAATGGGCTAAAATTTGACAGGTTGATCAGAAACAAAAATCCCGCCATGGGCAATTTCGTCATTTTTTGCGACGGTGTCGGGATGGGCTGAAATTTGGCAGGTTGATAGGATACAAAAATCGCGCCGGAGGAAATTTCGTCATTTTTCGCGACGGTGTCGGAATGGGCTGAAATTTGGCAGGTTGATATGATACAAAAATCGTGCCGGGGGCAATTTCGTCATTTTTCGCGACGGTGTCGGAATGGGCTAAAATTTGACAGGTTGATCGGAAACAAAAACTGCGCTAGGGGCAATTTCGTCATTTTTCGCGACGGTGTCCGAGTGGGCTAAAATTTGCCAGATTGTTCGGAAACAAAAATCGCGCCGGGGGCAATTTCGTCATTTTTCGTGACGTTGTCAGAATGGGCTGAAATTTGTCTGGTTGATCGGAAACAAAAATCGCGCCGGGGGCTATTTCGTCATTTTTCTCGACGATGTCCGAATGGGCTAAAATTTTACAGGTTGATCGGAAAGAAAAATCGCGCCGGGGGCTCTTCGGGGGCAATTTCGTCCTTTTTCGCGACGGTGCCGGAATGGGCTAAAATTTGGCAGGCTGATCGGAAACAAAAACTGCGCTAGGGGCGATTTCAACATTTTTCGCGACGGTGCCGGAATGGGCTAAAATTTGGCAGGCTGATCGGAAACAAAAACTGCGCTAGGGGCGATTTCAACATTTTTCGCGACGGTGCCGGAATGGGCTAAAATTTGGCAGGCTGATCGGAAACAAAAACTGCGCTAGGGGCGATTTCAACATTTTTCGCGACGGTGCCGGAATGGGCTAAAATTTGGCAGGCTGATCGGAAACAAAAACTGCGCTAGGGGCGATTTCAACATTTTTCGCGACGGTGCCGGAATGGGCTAAAATTTGGCAGGCTGATCGGAAACAAAAACTGCGCTAGGGGCGATTTCAACATTTTTCGCGACGGTGCCGGAATGGGCTAAAATTTGGCAGGCTGATCGGAAACAAAAACTGCGCTAGGGGCGATTTCAACATTTTTCGCGACGGTGCCGGAATGGGCTAAAATTTGGCAGGCTGATCGGAAACAAAAACTGCGCTAGGGGCGATTTCAACATTTTTCGCGACGGTGCCGGAATGGGCTAAAATTTGGCAGGCTGATCGGAAACAAAAACTGCGCTAGGGGCGATTTCAACATTTTTCGCGACGGTGCCGGAATGGGCTAAAATTTGGCAGGCTGATCGGAAACAAAAACTGCGCTAGGGGCGATTTCAACATTTTTCGCGACGGTGCCGGAATGGGCTAAAATTTGGCAGGCTGATCGGAAACAAAAACTGCGCTAGGGGCGATTTCAACATTTTTCGCGACGGTGCCGGAATGGGCTAAAATTTGGCAGGCTGATCGGAAACAAAAACTGCGCTAGGGGCGATTTCAACATTTTTCGCGACGGTGCCGGAATGGGCTAAAATTTGGCAGGCTGATCGGAAACAAAAACTGCGCTAGGGGCGATTTCAACATTTTTCGCGACGGTGCCGGAATGGGCTAAAATTTGGCAGGCTGATCGGAAACAAAAACTGCGCTAGGGGCGATTTCAACATTTTTCGCGACGGTGTCGGAATGGAGGGGCAATTTCGTCATTTTTCGCAACGGTGTCGGAATGGGATAAAATTTGGCAGGTTGATCGGAAACAAAAACCTCGCTAGGGGCGATTTCAACATTTTTCGCGACGATGTCTGAATGGTCTTAAATTTGGCAGGCTGATGGGAAACAAAAATCGCGCCGGGGCTAATTTCGTCATTTTTATCGACGGTGTCGGAGTGGGTTGAAATTTGGCAGGTTGATCGGAAACAAAAATCGCGCCGTGGGCGATTTCGTCATTTTTCGCGACGGTGTCGGAATGGGCTTAAATTTGGCAGGTTGATAGGGTACAAAAATCGCGCCGGGGGCAATTTCATCATTTTTCGCGGTGGTGTCGGAATGGGATAAAATTTGACAGGTCGACCGGAATCAAAAATCCCGCCGGGGGCAATTTCTTCCTTTTTCGCGAAGGTGTCGGAATGGGCTAAAATTCGACAGGTTGATCGGAAACAAAAACTGCGCAAGGGGCAATTTCGTCATTTTTCGCGATGGTGTCCGAGTGGGCTAAAATTTGACAGATTGATCGGAAAAAAAAATCGCGCGGGGGCAATTTCGTCATTTTTTGCGACGGTGTCGGAATGGGCTGAAATTTAGCAGGTTGATCGGAAACAAAAATCACGCCGGGGGCAATTTCGTCATTTTACGCGACGGTGTCCGAATGGGCTGAAATTTGGCTGTTTGATCGGAAACAAAAATCGCGCCGGGTGCTATTTCGTCATTTTTCTCGACGATGTCCTAATGGGCTAAAATTTGACAGGTTGATCGGAAACAAAATCGCGCCGGGGGCAATTTCGTCATTTTTCGCGACGGTGTCGGAATGGGCTAAAATTTGACAGGTTCATCGGACCAAAAATCGCGCCGTGGGCGATTACGTCATTTTTCGCGACGGTGTTGGAATTGGCTTAAATTTGGCAGGTTGATAGGGTACAAAAATCGCGCCGGGGGCAATTTCATCATTTTTCGCGACGGTGTCGGAATGGGCTAAAATTTGACAGGTTGATCGTAAACAAAAATCGCGCCGGGGGCAATTTCGTCATTTTTTGCGACGGTGTCGGAATGGGCTGAAACATGGCAGGTTGATAGGGTACAAAAATCGCGCCGGGGGCTATTTCGTCATTTTTCGCGACGTGTCGGAATGGGCTTAAATTTGGCAGGTTGATAGGGTACAAAAATCGCGTCGGGGGCAATTTCATCATTTTTCGCGACGGTGTCGGAAAGGGCTAAAATTTGACAGGTTGATCGGAAACAAAAATCGCGCCGGGGGCAATTTCGACCTTTTTCGCGACGATGTCGGAATGGGCTAAAATTTGACTGATTGATCGGGAACAAAAATTGCGCCGGGGGCAATTTCGTCATTTTTCGCGACGGTGTCGGAATGGGCTGAAATTTGGCAGGTTGGTAGGATACAAAAATCGCGCCGGGGGCAATTTCGTCATTTTTCGCGACGGTGTCGAAATGGGATAAAATTTGACAGGTCGACCGGAAACAAAAATCCCGACGGGGGCAATTTCGTCCTTTTTCGCGAAGGTGTCGGAATGGGCTAAAATTTGACAGGTTGATCGGAAACAAACACTGCGCAAGGGGCAATTTCGTCATTTTTCGGGACGGTGTCCGAGTGGGCTAAAATTTGACAGATTGACCGGAAACAAAAATCGCGCGGGGGCAATTTCGTCATTTTTTGCGACGGTATCGGAATGGGCTGAAATTTAGCAGGTTGATCGGAAACAAAAATCGCGCCGGGGGCAGTTTCGTCATTTTACGCGACGGTGTCGGAATCGGCTAAAATTTGACAGGTTGATCGGAAACAAAAATCGCGCCGGGGGCAATTTCGTTATTTTTCGTGACGGTGTCCGAATGGGCTGAAATTTGGCTGGTTGATCGGAAACAAAAATCGCGCCGGGGGCTATTTCGTCATTTTTCTCGACGGTGTCCGAATGGGCTGAAATTTGGCTGGTTGATCGGAAACAAAAATCGCGCCGGGGGCTATTTCGTCATTTTTCTCGACGATGTCCGAATGGGCTAGAATTTGACAGGTTGATCGGAAACAAAAATTGCGCCGGGGGCAATTTCGTCATTTTTCGCGACGGTTTCGGAATGGGCTAAAATTTGACAGGTTGATCGGAAACAAAAATCGCGCCGTGGGCGATTTCGTCATTTTTCGCGACGGTGTCGGAATGGGCTTAAATTTGGCAGGTTGATAGGGTACAAAAATCGCGCCGGGGGCAATTTCATCATTTTTCGCGACGGTGTCCGAGTGGGCTAAAATTTGACAGGTTGATCGGAAAAAAAAATCGCGTGGGGGCAATTTCGTCATTTTTCGCGACGGTGTCGGAATGGGCTAAAATTTGACAGGTTGATCGGAAACAAAAATCGGGCCGGGGGCAATTTCGTCATTTTTTGCGACGGTGTCGGAATGGGCTAAAATTTGACAGGTTGATCAGAAACAAAAACTGCGCTAGGGGCAATTTCTTCATTTTTCGCGACGGTGTCGGAATGGGCCAAAATTTGACAGATTGATCGGAATCAAAAATCGCGCCAGGGGCAATTTCGTCATTTTTAGCGACGGAGTCGGAATCTGATGAAATTTGGATGGTTGATTAGAAACAAAAATCGCGTCGGAGGCAATTTCGTCATTTTTGGCGATGGTGTCGTTATGGACTGAAATTTGGGTGGTTGACTGGAAACAAAAATCGCACTGAGGGCTATTTCGTCATTTTTCGCGAAGGTGTCGGAATGGGCTAAAATTTGGCAGGCTGATCGGAAACAAAAACTGCGCTAGGGGCGATTTCGACATTTTTCACGACGGTGTCGGAATGGGCTGAAATTTGGCATGTTGACGGGAAACAAATATCGCGCCAGGTGCAATTTCGTCATTTTTCGCGACGGTGTTGGAATGGGCTAAAATTTGACAAGTTGATCCGAAACAAAAATCACGCCGGGGGAAATTTCGTCATTTTTCGCAACGGTGTCGGAATGGGATAAAATTTGGCAGGTTGATCGGAAACAAAAACCGCGCTAGGGGCGATTTCAACATTTTTCGCGACGATGTCGGAATGGTCTTAAATTTGGCAGGCTGATGGGAAACAAAAATCACGCCGGGGCTAATTTCGTCATTTTTCGCGACGGTGTCGGAGTGGGTTGAAATTTGGCAGGTTGATGGGAAACAAAAATCGCGTCGGGGGCAATTTCGTCATTTTTCGCGTCGATGTCGGAATGGTCTAAAATTTGACAAGTTGATCGGAAACAAAAATCGCGCCGGGGGCGATTTCGTCGTTTTTCGCGACGGAGTCGGAATGGGCTGAAATTTGGCAGGTTGATAGGATACAAAAATTGCGCCGGGGGCAATTTCGTCATTTTTCGCGACGGTGTCGAAATGGGTTGAAATTTGGCAGGTTGATAGGATACAAAAATCGCGCCGGAGGAAATTTCGTCATTTTTCGCGACGGTGTCGGAATGGGCTAAAATTTGACAGGTTGATCGGAAACAAAAATCGCGCCGGGGGCAATTTCGTCATTTTTCGCGACGGTGTCGGAATGGGCTAAAATTTGACAGGTTGATCGGAAACAAAAATCGCGCCGGGGGTAATTTCGTCATTTTTCGCGACGGTGTCGGAATGGGCTGAAATTTGGGAGGTTGGAAGGACACAAAAATCGCGCCGGGGGCAATTTCGTCATTTTTCGCGACGGTGTCGAAATGGGCTAAAATTTGACAGGTCGACCGGAAACAAAAATCCCGCCGGGGGCAATTTCGTCCTTTTTCGCGAAGGTGTCGGAATGGGCTAAAATTTTACGGGTTGATCGGAAAAAAAAACTGCGCAAGGGGCAATTTCGTCATTTTTCGCGACGGTATCCGTGTGGGCTAAAATTTGACAGATTGATCGGAAACAAAAATCGCGCGGGGGCAATTTCGTCATTTTCTGCGACGGTGTCGGAATGGGCTGAAATTTAGCAGGTTGATCGGAAACAAAAATCGCGCCGGGGGCAATTTCGTCATTTTACGCGACGGTGTCGGAATGGGCTAAAATTTGACATGTTGATCGGAAACAAAAATCGCGCCGGGGGCTATTTCGTCATTTTTCTCGACGATGTCCGAATGGGCTAAAATTTGACAGGTTGATCGGAAACAAAAATCGCGCCGGGGGCAATTTCATCATTTTTCGCGACGGTGTCGGACTGAGCCGAAATTTGGCAGGTTGATCGGAAAAAAAAATATCGCCGGGGGCAATTTCGTCATTTTACGCGACGGTGTCGGAATGGGCTAAAATTTGACAGGTTGATAGGATACAAAAATCGCGCCGGAGGAAATTTCGTCATTTTTCGTGACGGTGTCGGAATGGGCTGAAATTTGGCAGGTTGATAGGATACAAAAATCGTGCCGGGGGCAATTTCCTCATTTTTCGCGACGGTGTCGGAATGGGCTAAAATTTGACAGGTTGATCGAAAATAAAAAACGCGCCGGGGGCAATTTCGTCATTTTTCGCGACGGTGTCGAAATGGGCTAAAATTTGACAGGTCGACCGGAAACAAAAATCCCGCCGGGGGCAATTTCGCGCTTTTTCGCGAAAGTGTCGGAATGGGCTAAAATATGACAGGTTGATCGGAAACAAAAACTGCGCAAGGGGCAATTTCGTCATTTTTCGCGACGGTATCCGAGTGGGCTAAAATTTGA
>NW_019266126.1:0-8215 GCF_002742605.1 Olea europaea var. sylvestris
CAGTATTCCCATCCAATTGACACTTGACAACAATACAAGTGTCGAACAACGTGTCAAAAATCAGTGTACAAATAGCAAAATTCTATTGGTAAAGACCTTGCTACAAGCACACTATGGTGTACACTTTAGTTTACACATTACCATGGGACATTACCCCGTTGGACAGTTTAAATTTCAAATAGTTTTCCCATCCAATATCCACTTGACAACAACGCAAGTGTCAAACAACGTGTCAAAAATCGGAGTACAATAGCAAAGTTCAATCGGTAAGAACCTTTCTACATGTACACTATGGTGTACACTTTAGTTTACACTTAGCCACGTGACATTACCCTATTGGAAAGTGTAAATTACCCTGTTAGACAGTTTAAGTTTCAACTAGATTTCCCATCCAATTGACACTTGAGAACAATGCAAGTGTCAAATAACCTATCAAAAATTAGTGTACAAATAGCTGAGTTCTATCGGTAAGAACCTTACTACATGTAAATTACGGTGTACACTTTAGTTTATATTTTACCACGTGACACTACCCCATTAGACAGTATAAAATTCAAACAGTTTTCCCATCCAATTGACACTTGACAACAATGCAAGTGTCAATGATGGTGAAAAAAATCAGTGTACAACTAGCAAAGTTCCATCGGTAAGAACCTTGCTACATGAACACTATGATGTACACTTTAGTTTACATTTCGCCACGTGACATTACCCTATAGGACAGTTAAAATTTCAAACTATTATCCCATCCAATTGACACTTGAAATCATTCCAAGTGTCAAATAACGTGTCAAAAATTAATGCACATATAGCAACGTTCAATTGGTAAGAACCTTGCGACATGTACACTATGGAATACACTTTTGTTTACACTTTGCCACGGGCAATTACCATATTGGATAGTTTAAATTTCAAACAATTTTCCATCCAGTTGACACTTGACAGCAATGAAAGTGTTAAACAACGTGTCAAAAATCTGTGTACAAATAGTAAAGTTCAATCGGTAAGAACCTTGCTACATGTAAACTATGGTGTACACTTTAGTTTGCACTTTACCACGTGACATTACCCCATTAGACAGTATAAATTTCAAATAGATCCAATTGACACTAGACAATAATGCAAGTTTCAAAGATGGTGAAAAAAATCAGTGTACAACTAGCAAAGCTCAATCGATAAGAACCTTGCTACACGTACACTATGGTGTACACTTTAGTTTACACTTTACCACGTTACGTTGCCCCATTAGACAGTATAAATTTCAAACAGTTTTCCCATCCTATTGACCCTTGAGAACAATGCAAGTGTCAAACAACGGGTCGAAAATCAGTGAACAAATAACAAAGTTCAATCGGTAAGAACCTTGCTACACGTACACTATGGTGTACACTTTAGTTTACACTTTACCACGTTACGTTGCCCCATTAGACAGTATAAATTTCAAACAGTTTTTCCATCCAATTGACACTTGATAACAATGCAAGTGTCAAACAACGTGTCGAAAATCAGTGAACAAATAACAAAGTTCAATCGGTAAGAACCTTGCTACATGTTCTTGCTACATGTACACTATGGTGTACACTTTAGTTTACACTTTGCCATGTGACATTACCCTGTTGGATAGTTTAAATTTTAAACTGTTATCCCGTCCAATTAACACTTAACATCAATCCAAGTGTCAAACAACGTGTCAAAAATCAGTGCACATATAGCAGCGTTCAATCGGTAAGAACCTTGCGACATGTACACTATGGTGTACACTTTTGTTTACACTTTCCCACGGGCCATTACCCTATTGGTCAGTTTAAATATCAAATAGTTTTCCCATCCAATTGACACTTGAAGACAATACAAATGTCGATCAACGTGTCTAAAATCAGCGTACAAATAGCAAAGTTCAATCGGTATGAACCATGCTACATGTACACTATGGTGTACACTTTAATTTACACTTTACCACGTGACATTACCCTATTGTACAGTTTAAATTTCAAACAGTATGCTCATCCAATTAACACTTAACAACAATGTATGTGACAAACAACGTGTTAAAAATCAGTGTACAAATTGCAATGTTCTATTGATAAGAACCTTGCTACATGTACACTATGGTGTACACTTTGGTTTACACTTTGCCACGTGGCATTATCATGTTGGACAATTTAAATTTCAAACAGTTTTCCCATCCAATTGACACTTGACATCAATGCAAGTGTCAAGCAATGTGTCAAAAATCAGTGTACAATAGCAAAGTTCAATCGGTATGAACCATGCTACATGTACACTATTGTGTACACTTTAGTTTACACTTTACCAGGTGATATTACCCTGTTGGAAAATTTAAATTTCAAATAGTTTTCCCATCCAATTGACACTTGAAAGTAGTGCAAGTGTCAAACAACGTGTCAAAAATCAGTGTACAAATAGTAAATTTTAACCGGTAAGAACCTTGCTACATGTACACTATGGTTTACACTTTTTTTACACTTTGCCACGTGACACTACCTTGTTGGACTGTTTAAATTTTAAACAATTTTTCCATCCAATTGACACTTGACAACAATGTAAGCGTTAAACAACATGTCAAAAATCAGTGTAAAAATAGCAAAATTCAATCAGTAAGGACCTTGCTACAAGCACACTATGGTGTACACTTTAGTTTACACTTTGCCACATGACATTACCCTGTTGGACAATTTAAATTTCAAACAATATTCCCATCCAATTGACACTTGACAACAATACAAGTGTCGAACAACGTGTCAAAAATCAGTGTACAAATAGCAAAATTCAATCGGTAAAGACCTTGCTACAAGCACACTATGGTGTACACTTTAGTTTACACATTGCCATGTGACATTACCCCGTTGGACAGTTTAAATTTTAAACTATTTTCCCAACCAATTGACACTAAATAACAATGCAAGTGTCAAACAAGGTGTCTAAAATCGGAGTACAAATAGGAAAGTTCAATCGGTAAGAACCTTGCTACATGTACACTATGGTGTACACTTTAGTTTACACTTTTCTACGTTATATTACCCTATTAGACAGTTTAAATTTCAAATAGATTTCCCATCCAATTGACACTTGAGAACAATGCAAGTGTCAAACAACCTATCAAAAATTAGTGTACAAATAGCTGAGTTCTATCGGTAAGAACCTTGCTACATGTAAACTACGGTATACACTTTAGTTTACATTTTACCACGTGACAGTACCCCATTAGACAGTATAAATTTCAAAGAGTTTTCCCATCCAATTGACACTTGATAACAATGCAAGTGTCAATGATGGTGAAAAAAATCAGTGTACAACTTGCAAAGTTCCATCGGTAAGAACCTTGCTACATGTACACTATAGTGTACACTTTAGTTTACACTTTCCCATGGGACATTACCCTGTTGGATAGTTTAAATTTCAAAATTTTTTCCCATCCATTGGCCACTTGACAACAACACAAGTGTCAAACAACGTGTCAAAAATCAGTGTACAATAGCAAAGTTCAATCGGTAAGAACCTTACTACATGTACACTATGGTGTACACTTTAGTTTACATTTCTCCATGTGACATTACCCTATAGGATAGTTAAAATTTCAAACTATTATCCCATCCAATTGACACTTGACATCAATCCAAGTGTCAAACAATGTTTCGAAAATCAATGCACATATAGCAACGTTCAATCGGTAAGAACCTTGCGACATGTACACTTTGGAATACACTTTTGTTTGTACTTTACCATGGGCCATTACCCTATTAGGCAGTTTAAATTTCAAACAGTTTTTCCATCCAATTGACACTTGACAGTAATGAAAGTGTTAAACAACGTGTCAAAAATCTATGTACAAATAGCAAAGTTCAATCGGTAAGGACCTTGCTACATGTACACTATGGTGTACTCTTTTGTTTACACTTTGGCACATGATATTACCCTATTGGACAGTTTAAATTTCAAACAGTTTTTCCATTCAATTGACACTTTACAACTGTGTAAGTGTCAAACAACGTGCCAAAAATCATTGTCAAATAGCTGAGTTCAATCAATAAGAACCGTGCTACATGTAAACTATGGTGTACACTTTAGTTTACACTTTACCACGTAACATTACCCCATTAGACAGTATAAATTTCAAATAGTTTTCACATCCAATTGACACTAGACAGCAATGCAAGTGTCAAAGATGGTGAAAAAAATCAGCGTACAACTAGCAAAGCTCAATCGGAAAGAACCTTGCTACATGTGCACTATGGTGTACACTCTAGTTTACACTTTGCCACGGGACATTATCCTATTGGACAGTTTAAATTTCTAACAATTTTCCCATCCAATAGCCACTTGATAACAACGCAAGTTTCAAACAACGTGTCAAAAATCAGTGTACAATAACAAAGTTCAATAGGTATGAACCATGATACATGTACGCTATGGTGTATACTTTAGTTAACACTTGGCCACGTGACATTACTCTGTTGGAAAGTGTAAATTTCAAATAGTTTTTCCATCCAATTGACACTTGATAACAATGCATGTGTCAAACAACGTGTCAAAAATCAGTGTACAAATAGCAAAGTTCAATCGGTAATAACCTTGCTACATGTACACTATGGCGTACACTTTAGTTTACACTTTGCCATTTAACATTACCCTATTGGATAGTTTAAATTTTAAACTGTTATCCCGTCCAATTGACACTTGACATCAATCCAAGTGTCAAACAACGTGTCAAAAATCAGTGCACATATAGCAGCGTTCAATAGGTAAGAACCTTGCGACATGTACACTATGGTGTACACTTTTGTTTACACTTTGCCACGAGCCATTACCCTATTGGACAGTTTAAATATCAAATAGTTTTCCCATCTAATTGACACTTGACGATAATACAAATGTCGAACAACGTGTCTAAAATCTGTGTATAAATAGCAAAGTTCAATCAGTAAGAACCTTGCTACACGTACACTATGGTGTACTCTTTAATTTACACTTTGCCATGAAACATTACCCTGTTGGACAGTTTAAATTTCAAAAGTTTTCCCATCCAGTTGACACTAGACAACAATGCAAGTGTCAAACAACGCGTCAAAAATCAGTGTACAAATAGAAAAGTTCAATCGATAAGGACCTTGCTACATGCACACTATGGTGTACACTATAGCTTACACATTGTTACGTGACATTACACCATTCGACGGTTTAATTTCAAACTTTTTTTGCATCCAATTGACACTAGACAACAATGCAAGTGGCAAACAAGGTGTCGAAAATCAGAGTACAAACAGCAAAGTTCAATCGGTAAGAACCTTGCTACATGTACACTGTAGTGTACACTTTAATTTACATTTTGCTACGTTACAATACCCTATTGGACAGTTTAAATTTCAAATAGTTTTTCCATCCAATTGGCACTTGACAACAATGCAAGTGTCAAACAACCTGTCAAAAATTAGTGTACAAATAGCTGAGTTCAATCGGTAAGAACCTTACTACATGTAAACTATGGTGTACACTTTAGTTTATACTTTGCCACGTTACATTACCCCATTAGACAGTATAAATTTCAAACAGTTTTCCCATCCAATTGACACTTGACAACAAAGCAAGTGTCAAAGACTGTGAAAAAAATCACTGTACAAATAGCAAAGTTCAATCGGTAAGAACCTTGCTACATGTACACTATGGTGTACACTTTAGTTTACACTTTGCCACGGGACATTACCCTATTGGACAGTTAAAATTTCAAATAGTTTTCCCATCCAATAGCCACTTGAGAACAATGTAAGCGTCAAACAACGTGTCAAAAATCAGTGTACAATAACAAAGTTCAATCGGTATGAACCATGCTACATGTACGCTATGGTGTACACTTAGCCACGTGACATTACTCTGTCGGAAAGTGTAAATTTCAAACAGTTTTTCCATCCAATTGACACTTGATAACAATGCAAGTGTCAAACAACGTGTTGAAAATCAGTGTACAAATAGCAAAGTTCAGTCGGTAAGAACCTTGCTACATGTACACTATGGTGTACACTTTAGTTTACACTTTGTCATGTGACATTACCCTGTTGGATAGTTTAAATTTCGTACTGTTATCCCGTCCAATTGACACTTGACATCAATCCAAGTGTCAAACAACGTGTCAAAAATCAGTGCACATATAGCAGCTTTCAATCGGTAAGAACCTTGCGACATGTACACTATGGTGTACACTTTTGTTTACACTTTGCCACGGGCCATTACCCTATTGGACAGTTTAAGTTTCAATGGTTTTCCCATCCAATTTACACTTGACAACAAAGCAAGTGTTAAACAACGTGTCAAAACTCAATGTACAAATAACAAAGTTAAATCGGTATGAACCTTGCTACATTTACACTATGGTGTACACTTTAGTTTACACTTTGCCACTGATATTACCCTGTTGGACAGTTTAAATTTCAAACAATTTTCCCATCCAATTGACTTTTGACAACAATCCAAGTGTCGAACAATGTGTCAAAAATTAGTGCGCAAATAGCAATGTTCAATTAGTAAGAACCTTACGATATGTACACTGTGGTGTACACTTTAATTTACACTTTACCACGTGACATTATCCTATTGGACAGCTTTAATTTCAAATAGTTTTTCCATCCAATTGATACTTGACAACAACACAAGTGTCAAACAACATTTCAAAAATCAGTGTATAAATAGCAAAGTTCAATCGGTAAGAACCTTTCTACATTTAAACCATGGTGTACACACTTTAGTTTACACTTTCCAACGAGATATTACCCTGTTGGATAGTTTAAGCTTAAACAGTTTTCCCATTCTATTTACACTTTGCTACATGTACAATTTCGTTTACACTTTGCCACATGATATTACCCTGTTGGACAGTTTAAATTTCAAACTATTTTCCCATCTAATTCACACCTAACAACAATTCAAGTGTCAAACAACGTATGAAAAATCAATGTACAAATAGCAAAGTTCAATCGGTAAGAACATTGCCACATGTATACTATGGTGTACACTTTAGTTTACACTTTGCCAGGTGTCATTACCATGTTGGACAGTTTAAATTTCAAACAGTTTTTCCATCCAATTGACACATGAAAACAATGCAAGTGTCAAACAACGTGTCTAAAGTCAATGTACAAATAGCAAAGTTCAATCGGTAAGAACCTTGATATGTGTACACTTTAATTTACACTTTGCCACATCAAATTACCCTGTTGGACAGTTTAAATTTCAAACAGTTTTCCCATCTAATTGACATCTGACAACACACAAGTGTTGAGCAATGTGTCAAAAATCAGTGCACAAACAGCAAAGTTCAATCGGTAAGAACCTTGCTACATGTACACCATGTTATACTCACTTTAGTTCACACTTTGTCACGGGCCATTACGCTGTTGGACAGTTAAAATTTAAACAATTTTCCCATTCTATTGACACTTAACAACAATGCAAGTGTCAAACAACGTGTCAAAAATCAATGTACAAATAGTAAAGTTCAATCGGAATGAACCTTGCTACATGCACACCTTAATTTATACTTTGTCACGTGACATTACCCTGTTGGACAGTTCAAATTTCAAACAGTTTTCCCATCTAATTGATACCTGACAACAATTCAAGTGTCAAATAACGTATCAAAAATTAGTGTACAAATAACAAAGTTCAATCAATAAGAACCTAGCCACATGTACACTTTGGTGTACACTTTAGTTTAATTAGTGAGAACCTTGCTACTTGTACACTTTAGTTTACACCTTGCCACGTGACATTACCCTGTTGGACAATTTTAATTTCAAACAGTTTTCCCATCCAATTGACACTTGACTACAGTGCAAGTGTCAAACAACGTGTCAAAAATCAGTGTCCAAATAGCAAAGTTCAATCGATAAGGACCTTACTACATGTACACTATGGTGTGCACTTTAGTTTACACTTTGCCACATGATATTATCTTGTTAGACAGTTTAAATTTCGAACTATTATTCCATCCAAATGACACTTGACAACAATGCAAGTGTTAAACAACGCGTCAAAAATAAGTGTACAATTAGGAAAGTTCAATCAATAAGAACCTTGCGACACGTACATTATGGTGTACACTTTAGTTTACACATTGTCACGGGTCATTACCTTGTTGGACAGTTTAAATTTCAAACAGTTTTTCCATCCAATTGACACTTGGCAACAATACAAGTGTCAAACA
>NW_019266127.1:0-8210 GCF_002742605.1 Olea europaea var. sylvestris
TTGGAACTATTCCAATAAATTAGGATATTTTGTGCAAAATATGGCAAGCCATTTCATTAAGGGTATTATAGACATTTTGGCAAGAATGAATAGTGATAGGCCGTTTAGAAAAATCCCCCGTTCAGATTAGGTCAAAATTACAATACAACAAATTTGAATGATTTTTAAACTCTACTTTAAATTACCGAAATAAAACTAAAAAATAAAAGAAATTTAAAATGAAAATCAAATGCAAATAAAGGAATTATATAAACATAAAAAATAAAAATAAAAGAAAAATAAAGGAATTCTAATTTGTTTTTATTTTTTATCTTTTTTCCTTTTTTTTAATAATTTAAAATTGATCAAAGGCTATATTGTAGAAAATGGGTTGGGATAATAGGCCATTGGCCCCCATTTCCCCTAATGGTTCCAATTTCAAGACCTCTTCCCACATTTTTTAACCGACAAGCCGGTCCATCAGAATTTCAAAATATTAGAAATGACAGCATTCAAATCAAGGGCTAAAAGAACCAAAAAGTCTAATACTCAATTAATTAACACTTTTAACATCATAAAAACCTTAATTCTGTCGATTAAAGAAATGTTTATCTTTCAAACATCCATTAGAAACCAAATAGAGAATTCACAATATTTCTTGAATATCTAGAGCGAACATAAGTAGGAATCATCACAAGCAGAACCCCATAAGTCAGGTCATACCTATGAAACTCTGAGATAATTTTTCCAGAAATATAAAAATGACAGAAGATAAACTTCTTCACACTAGACAATACATGGTACTATTGAATATTACTTTCTATCCTCCACCGACGATAGTAGGTATTTCTCTCTCTCAAACAAATATCGAACTTGACTCAAAAAATAATTCAGTTGAACTGCAGACAGATTAGGGGCTAGCATCGATTGCATATGAATATGAAAACCAAACAAATAATGTAAATGAACCAGGAAAATATCTTCAGGACTAGTGAGAACGTCATGCTAATGCCTAAAAAGAAAGCTGTGGCAGTACATAATATTCCAGCTAGTTCCATCCTTTTGGCCCAGTATGGATACCTACTTTAGATGTATTTTCTCACCCACATGAACGAAAATGCATGAATCACAAGAACACAGAAAAAGATCATTGGTAAGGTTTCTCTTTGACTTGGTGGCAACATTGCAATACCAACAGCTGATGCGAAGCAGAAAGAAATGATCGGACCTGTCCAGTTGAAATTCTCTGGCGGATTTTGATTGTCGTGGGAGGCCAACATGGGAGGGGGAGGATCTCGGACCTTGGGTAGTAATGAAACCAGATAAAAATTTCCCAATATGGTCTTCGTTCCTTGGATCCATTTCTTAACAATTTCCATTATCAGAGAATACTAGAATTCTTATTTCGTTCCTAATCTCGCTCTATATCTTTTATAGGAACTTAGAAAGCTGAACATGATATTTTGTCGGGGTGAGTGGAGAAATTACGTAGCGAGTCAAATGTCCCAAAGAACTCCACTTTATACATTTTGGTTGATATTATTCTTACATCTTGGTAGGCCAAGAAAAGAGGCAACTCATTTACGTTAGGCTCCCCGTCCAGAGTTGAAACTTCGTAAATAAAAGGGAAAAAGAAGCATATTAAGGGTCTCACATGCGTGTGTGAGGTTGTGATTTTTTCTCCTTCCAAGAATTTCATTGTTTTGTTATCGTTTATGATTCCTTTGATTAACTGAATGAAACTCAATCACTATCAACTGTCGATAAAAAATTAAGAAACTTCTAACCTTGCATTTTAATCATTTAGTACCAAACTCTGATTGTTTAAAGAATCAACGGAGTTGAAATTTAAGGAACAATATCTAAGGTGTTTGAAAGATATAATTTTAAAATTAAGAATTTTGTTTTAGAATCTCAAAGATCAAGTCATAGTTAAGTTTTATTAATTAAATATATTAAGATCACAGTATTATACAATTTATGGTCACAGTTATATACTAGCCATAATCACAATGTTACAGTCACAAATCATAAATTTTTTAGGTCACAATTTATTTATTGATCATAAATAGTGTTGACTATAAAGGTTGACTATAATTCGTTCTCCATTTTAAAAACTTGAAATAGTGTTGACTATCTAATTATATAAATATCACTTCTACTGCGTTTCCCAATTCATCAAAAGGTCCTACTGATTCATGCAGGCTCCAATGAGTCACCTAATAAAACATGGGTTTTGTTATATGTACATTTCGATATACACTCCTCTCACAATAGGTAGTCTATAAAAAATTGTGAGGGGAGTTTACACCAGAATGTACCAATAGCAATTCCCATAAAACATACTTTGGGATAATGCTTCACTAAAAGAGTGCTACTTCTCAAACAATGCTCTATTTGAGTAGAATTATTCTTCACTAAAATCATCCGTCGTTCCTAATGTTTCATATAAAAAGACCTAAGTGGTGTTCCAAGATTGCAATCATGGCCCCTAGGATCTAGACTGACTTTAGTAAAGAAATATTCTTTGTTGACAATTACTGCTTTTAGGATGACTGCCTGAGTGGTGTTCCAAGATTTACTATTTAAATTGTATTTGAGCTTGGATCAAGATAGGACTTATCTTAATTATCCACGGTCGAATAGCTCAACTAACAATCAAGTATTTGTGTCATTACTTCTATTTTCTATTTTATTTAAGACGAAAATACACTTTTTTGCTTCATCGCTTTGTTTTCAACCAAATGAAATCTATACAATCTTCATAGAATTGAAAGTTAAATTTTCATAAAAAGTTTTTAAATTTGAAATTTTAACAAATATTCAATCTATCAAGTAAAGAATTAACATATCTGGAGCTTCTAATATCCGCTAGTTAACTTTGAATAAGGAAGGAATCAAGTGAAGACAATTGTTAGCTCGACTGAGTGGAGCTTTTGATGTAATTTCCAAACAAAATATTACCCTAAAACTAACCATGTAAGCATGGAAAAATATCAAATGCAAATAAGTAAATTTATATTAATATGTTAACTCTAATACTTATTCAAGAAATATAACTAATTTGTTTGGTGGGGGGACTAAAATCAGATTTTTAGTGAATTTTGATAGAAATTGATGAAATAAGTGGTCGAAAAGTTGTGGATCCAATGAAATGTATAGTTACAATTAATTGTTAATTTTGATTTAGATTAAAATCTTTATTTTGATCTCCAAGAAACGGGCTAAGCATTCCACTTTTTTATTTTATTTTTTTTGTCATTATAGGATTTGGATATGTTCTATGCCAAATGTTGTATAAGTCGGTCATCTTCGTAATATGCTAGTGTTAAGACTGCTATAATAATTCATTTTTGATTCATGAAATGTATTTTAAAAAAGTTATACGACTTAAATACTAGAAAAAATTGAGGATTCAAATTTGCCGAATCTTTTAAATTTGAACCATTTTTTTAATTATTTTTCTTTTTTTACTACATGCGTGCGTGAGATGGTGAAAAAAAAAATTTCTCCCAACAATTCCACTGTTTTTTTTTTATCTTCTATTTCATTCCTTTGCACTTTAATCATTCAAGTCAAAATAAATTTGTCAGTTTTGTTGATTAATTGAATTAAACTCAAACTCTATCAAATATTGATAAAATTAATAATCTTTTTAATTACCAAACTATCTGAATGTTTAAGGAATCGATTGGATAAAATTAAGAAACTTTTTAATTACCAAACTACTTGAATGTTCAAAGAATTAACTGAGTTGACATTTATCATTGAGGCCAAAAGGAAACTGACATATGTATGAACATGTAAATCCCCAAGAATGTGTCTTTAAAAAAAGAAAAAAGAAAAAAGGATTTATTTGTAGAGTTATTTAATTGAAAAAATATGCGATTAAAAATGGGTTGGGAAACAATTAAATTTTAAAGAACGTGCAGTTGATCCTTTGAATTGATCATGTCCAAAATAATCATTAATTTTATGCACAAAATGGACTTTCTATTAAGATAAATTGAATATTTAGCCTGACCTTTACGAAGGTAGCCATTGTTGTTGAATTAGTATGCTGAATATAAGTGTAATAGGCATTTGCAATATGACTGATTGAAGTTTTATCTTCCCAATTTCGATAGGATACATCTATAAATTGGCAGAGTTTTTATGTAAAAACGAGATATTCAAGTTTTTTGTAAAACAATACATCCTACCATAGAAATTTAAACGTTATCAGAGTATGAAAACTCGTAAGGAATAAGTGTAACTTATGAACTATGTCATTTTTAGTAATTTGTTGATAGTGTTTTATATTTTTTTCATCATTAAATCCATGACCAAACTCAAAATTTGGCATCGATTAAGTTGCCCCCGCATTGAAGAAATTTCCTGGCTCTTTTCCTGACGGAGTTTCAGATAGGATTTCAAAAGTCCGTCGTAATTCATTCCATCAAAAACCTTTTTGGAAATTTCCAAAAAGGTTTTTGATATAATGCACCTCCAAAAAGGTTTTTGATGGACTGCACCTTAGCGGGCCCCTTGGAATGCACCTTAGTGCAAAGGTGCACTTCCAAAAAGGTTTTTGATCCTTTGCACTGAAGTGCCCCTTTCCAAAAAGGTTTTTTGATGGAATGCATTACGACCCTTCCTGAAAGCAATGTTTGTGAGAAGATCGCCTGAAAGAAATGTTTGTGAGAAGATTGTCAAAAATATCGTGGTAACTTTAGACAAGTTTTAGATCCTATGGGCCCACATTTGCTGCAATTGACAGAAACTTGGACGTGGTCCTAGTTTGAACCATCTAAATGGGAGATTACTTTAATCCAATTTATCAGGGGAGGATAAGCTAAATTGATTAGTTTAATTTGGATATAATTTCCGTTAAATTCGAGAATAAATATAAGATTTGCTCTATGAGTGTAGATTAATGAAATTTCATTAAGTCCTTATTTATTTTAGATAAAAATCAAAATTTTAGTAAATTTTGTTAAAAATAATAAAATGTATCATTGAGAATTTTCGAATTCCACAAAATATATACTTGTGTCTCTATTTTTCATAAATGCATGAGAAGTGTCATATCTTTGATATGTACCAAATAAGAATACATTTGTGGGAACGTCTATGAAAATGGGAGGCTTCAAAGAGAGGGAGGCAAGAAGCGGCCCATAGGAGGCATATGTTGAACCATAATATACTGGGAAGAGTTCATAAATCAGGTGTTAACTATGCCCAATTCAAAATCCAGGTTACAAGTTTCTTTAGTGCAAAAATCAGGTTTTAGCTAATGAATTGAAAATATTTATTAAATAATGATAATAAAGTCACGGTTATACTACTCATTGTCACATATTCGCCATTATAGATCACAGATTTTATTTATCATTCACATATCATCAAATTAATTGATCACAGATTTTTTTGAGGACAAAAATCACAATTTTGATAAGTCATAGATTATGTCGAGGTTACAGATTAAAAAATTATAGGTCACATATTCAAAAAATTATAGTCACATGTCAAATATTTTTAAATTTGATAATCACATATTACTTTTTTTAGTCACAGATGATCGAATTTTAAAGTCACAGGTCAAATAGTCGATCACCACCAACTCCACTGCCACCACTGTCACTTGCAACCACCCTCACCTCGTTGCCACTGCCAGCACCAACATCAACAAAATCGATGCAACCAGATCCATCGCCACCACCAAACACACCAGAAAAAACCACTATCGCCGTCTGAACCAAATCGTCGCCGCCTCCAGACCCACCACCAACACCGTCGCTGCCAAAAATACTGACATCACCACACTACACCACACCACACCACAATCACCATCTAGCAAAAAACCTCAAACCCGCCACCTCCACTATCTCTACCCCCGTTGTCGTCGCTAGATCCACCACCATCCCCGTTCGCCGCCATCACCAAGCCACACAACAACAAATACGCCACACCACAAACCACCACCATCCACATCGTACCAATACAATTGAATTCCACAAACACAAAACTCACATCACACGCCACCAACGAATTCGGCTCCCACCAGCATCACACCAACAAAACCACACACATACCACAGATCGGCCACGTCCACCACCTGTATCAACAACCATCACCAACACCCACCTAGCACCAACAAAATCGGCTTCCACAAACATAGAACTCACATCACACGCCACCAACACAAACCTGCTTCCACTCACATCGCACCAACAAACCGACTTCTACACACTTCTGCACATCGAGACACTGTTGCATCGCCTCTAACTAGTTAGTCGCATAGTGTAGCCAAGATGACGCCGCTGTGAGCACTGACTCCGCGGCGCTTAGATCGACGGGTTGACAACTTCGACCAGCCATATTTCTCACAACGCCAACTGCAAGGGCGACCCACCGCAATCATCGCTCGACTCTCACGTCTTCGGTGGCGGTGCTCCTCAACGATGATGGAGGTTTGAGGGAGGGAGAGGGTGGAGAGAGAGGGAGATGGTAGAGAGAGAGATAGAGGGAGGCGAGATATGAAAAATCTGAGGACATGAAAAAATGATTAGGGTTTGCTTGGATTAGGTAGTGTGGGTATAAATAATACCTGATTTCTGATTAAAAAACTTTTGCACCTGGTTTTTGCACTCACATCTTTAAATACTGGGAATCCTGTAATTTCCTCTAATATATTTTATTTCATTAGTTTTGCATAATATTATTTTTATTATTACTTTACTTAATTATCTTTTACTAAGTTTGACCGGAAAAAAGTGAACTATGTTATTCCAATACGTTAGCTATTTAAATTCATATTTGTCTCCCATCATCGAACACGTAAGATTATTCACTTGTAGTGTAGTTGGAGTTTATAAATTTCTTTACAAGTTTTGACCAAAAAACTAAATTTAAAATAAAAAAAAAAAAAAAACTATCTGAGCTTAGATCAAGTTAAGTCAGTCATTATCTTCATTACCCACGGTCGAATAGCTAACTATAGTTAGTGTTTGTGTTATTGCCTCTATTTTCTACTTTATTTCAGAGGAAAATACACTCTTCTGCTCCATTGCTTTGCTTTCGACCAAGTGAAAGCTATACAACCTTCGTATAATTGAAAGTCTTGTTTTCATAAAAAATTGAGGATTCAAATTTGCCAAATCTTGTAAATTTGAACCTTTTTTAATTATTTTTATTTTTCACTACATGCGTTTGTGAGATGGTGATTTTTTTGTCTCCCAACAATTTCATTGTTTTCTTATCCTGTATTTCATTCCTTCGCACTTTAATCATTTAACTCAAACAAAATGTGTCATTTTTTGTTGATTATTTGAATTAAACTCAAACTCTATCACACATGGATAAAATTAAGAATCTTTTTAATTACCAAACTATTTTAATGTTCAAAGAATCAACGGAGTTGACATTTATCATTGAGGGCAAAAGGAAACAGACATACATATGAACATGTGCTCTTTTCCTTTTTTTTTTTTAACTTTAAAATGTGTATTTAAAATGTTAAAAAGTACAAAACGTTTTTAGTTGCAGAATTATTGTATTGAAACAATGTACGATTAAAAATGAGTTTGGAAAAAATTAAATTTTAAAGAATGTGCAATTGATCCTTTGAATGGATTATATCCACAATAATAGTTAATTTTATGCACAAAATGCACTTTCTATTAAGATAAATTGGATATTTGGCCTAACCTTTATGAAGGTAGCAATCTTGTTCTATCACACTTTTTTTTTTTTAATCTTAACTTTATATCCCAAGCTTTGAAAGATCGAATATGAAATCAGGCTAAGAGAGTGATCAAATATGTAACATATTTAAGTGTAAAGACTAAGTCCCTATTTGTCTATCATTATTCAATGAAAATGAAATTTAGAATATTGAAGAATGCGTAGTTAAAAAGTAAGAAAAAATTTAATTTACATTCAAAATATTTTACTGCGAGAACGTGTAATTGAAAATAAGTTTGAAAAAAAAGTTTTAAAATAACGATAGACAAACATGTGCTAAAACGAGGTTGTCACTATTTTCTATTTTGACACCACATTTTCTCTTTTCGAGCCCACCTTTCATGTGCAAATACCTCTCCCCAAAACGCACAGATAAAACTAGTTACATTGTAGTGATGAGGTCACTAATGACATGATGTAACGGATTTATTAGACGTCGACAAGTAATTAATACATACTTTATTACTTAAAACTCAAATAATTAATAATAATAATTACTGCAACTG
>NW_019266128.1:0-8208 GCF_002742605.1 Olea europaea var. sylvestris
AAAAAAAAAAAAAAAAAAAAAAAAAAAAAAAAAAAGATGGGCCGCATTGTGTGCATGTTAATCGAGTTAACTGACATGGAATTCGACATGAATTGATTTGTTACTATTTACCTCGAAGAAAACGGATCAAAACAAAAGATTTTGGTTGCCCTTTCACATACTCCAATGCAATTTTTGCAACTAGACAAAAGCAGAATTTATGCAAGAGTTCCATTTCTGGTCCATTTGGCTCTATTCCAAAAGAGTAGATTTCATTTAGGCTCCCATTGATTTGGAAAAAAAATGTATTACCAAATAGTAATTTATAGAATATGTGTGGTTAAAAAAAAAAAAAATTGTGATTTGCATATGATATTATTTTAATAAAGAATGTGTGGTTAAAAATGAATACAGTAGAAAAAAGAATGGAAAAAATTGGATGACAAACAAAGGCTTAGTAATTTGCACTCGAAACTTTTTAATACATGATCTACAGTGTCATAACTTAGACACAAGTCCCAGGGGCGAACCTTTTAACAACTCAATTAGATATAGCCCCAAACATATTTTGATTCAAAAGTTTCTTTTCCTTTTTATTTCATAAGATTGGCCTTAAAAGACTTGAAATTGGAGATTAACTTGGCGAAGATAAAATTATCCTTCG
This sequence comes from Olea europaea var. sylvestris, assembly GCF_002742605.1. Taxonomy (NCBI): domain Eukaryota; kingdom Viridiplantae; phylum Streptophyta; class Magnoliopsida; order Lamiales; family Oleaceae; genus Olea; species Olea europaea. The sequence continues at coordinate 644 of NW_019266128.1, forward strand.
TCATAGACCAACCACTGCAGTGATTCCTCGTTTAAAATTCATTGAATACATCACTACGTTTGCGCAGCAAGGCCATCACAGGTTGACAAATATACAGACACAATCTCAGCTTCATCGGTTACAAACCCCCATGTTGTGCTATAATCCATTGTGGGAGATGTAGACTATTGTGGTGTTTGGGTTAAATGTCAATAACCCAACAAAATGAGATAATTAAGTCCATTCTGAGTGTTCAGTTTCAGTATGTAGCACTGCACAATATAATGGACAATTTATTTTCTACTTATTATTCTTTGCTACACAAGTAGATGATGCCACAAGTAAAGAGAAGCCAAGAGTGTGTATTATTAAAGAACTCACGGCTGACAATACATTAAAGCTGTGGCTCCAACACAACTGGAAAACCAAACGTAGATGGACAATGACGAAAACTGCTACAAATTGAAATACATCTACAGGCTCAAAAGTTTGCAGTGGAGGATTGAGAAGCAGCATGTACTTAATGCAACAAATTGAATAATTTACTCTATTATACAAAAGCCGCATCTGTCCTTATTCTTTTGGAGACCACTAAGATCACACCGATGGGAAATTGAACAGCACAATGCCATACCTTGGCTTAAACAAGATTTATTGTGAAGGAGACGTAAGGATGTGAATCTGCATCACCTGCAAAGCCACCCATCCCTCCTCCATCTTCCTCAATTTTCCAGTAAGTGCTGCAGTTACACAGAATATATTAACAGCAGTACACACTCTATCAAAAGTTTGCATCCTAAGACCATCAAAGATGTGACCAGAAAGAAGACAATTAGACTAAAGAAGAAGAGAACCAAATGGGTCAGTCCTCATCCCAAACACTCAATTCGTTTAACAGTAATATAACTTATGAAATGTAAAAAGCTTTAAATTTGTCTGTCCTTCCTTGAGAGCTTCTGTCACGATCCTTCATACGATGGCAAGAAGTTAACATCCCAAATTCTTTTATTCCAGTTGCAAAATAAATTATACGCAGTCAACAAAAATTAAATTTGTACTATTTTCAATCTATCCTAGATGCCTTAATTATTGTGGAACAGACATTGACTTTTCGCACTAAAAATGTGCTCTAAATCACATCATGAAAAATTCACAACCTTGGAGGGGGTCTGCTTATTTGAATTAGACTCGCAATATTGACCCACGATATCACAGTTGTGGGTTATTATCATAAAAGGCTGCTTAGAGTACATGAAAGAACAATGAAGCTTAGAAGATATCAAAGATAGTACCTGTTTAAATTATCACACAGTCCCTCAAGAATTGAACGAACTTTCTTCTCGCTTTTCACAGATGGTGATAACACAACAGACTGAAATAAAATGTCACTCTCTCAGTACAGCTTAAGTAACAGCAGAAGATAACAGTTAAAAATAAAAAATAAATAAAACAAGTCATTAAGGGGAATATTAATTACCAAAAACAACGGCGGCAGACCATATCGCAGAATGCTTTCAGTGAAGACACGTACTGCACAGAAGTGCATCCAGGAGCTGAACACCTGCAGGCCAATCAGGCAACCCCAATTTTCCATTGAATACCCAACATTTACAGACATTCCAGAAATCGCACGTGAAAAAATGAACTACTAGTTAATGCAATAGATACCAATCATACTATTATTCAGGGTGGTTCATATTGTGAAAGCAGTACATAAGCCTGTATTGTATATGAAATAAATGAAGAATATGTTAGTTCAGAACTAAATGGAACTAATCTAAGACAAAATAAGATGGTTATTGCAGACACCTAGGAATATGGATGCCAAATAAACTATTCTCCAAGATTCTAGCCATCATCAAGGGGTGGTTATGAATACTGATGATACTCGAAGGCAATTATAAATAACATAAACTTTTTAAATAAAAAAATATGAAATTCAAGGTATCGAGATCTGTTTTGCTTTAGTTTTCCGGAAGGGTCCAAGAGGTGAATTTTAAAGATAAGCATACTGAAACCCAAAGAAATTTCCGTATTTCAAGTGATAGTTGATATACTTATTTTTTGCATATTCATAAGTCATAACAAATTCCATAATTATGTCAAGCCAATTTATGGTATAAAAGTAGAGTTGGTGCCCCATGTACCTCTAGGAGGAGTTATTCTTTCTAAATGTCTTCTCATAATCGACTTCTTAAAAAAGGGGTTAAAACCTACTTAGGCACTGAACTTATTGGTGTGACCGATTTAGTCACTCAAACTTAATTTTCTTACGAAGTCAGCACTAGGTTCGAATTTCTTTCCTTGTTAGTCACTATCCTTAAGACCACCCTAAAAAATATCGGAGCTTGCACGTGGTGGAAATCCTATGTGAAATGATTTCAGAAGTTAAATTGGGCTAGAACTTGCACGTGCAAATGAAACTTGGTTTTACGTATTTTATTCTCCAAAATCTGATTTAGTTCAATGGGCTACAAAACATGTTTTTTGTTGTAAATTGGCAAAAAACATTCAATTTTAACAATAACAATTTATTCAATACGGGCAAACTATTCCCACTTAATGTCCTAAAATTATTCCACGAAGAATTTCTGATTGCCATGTGCAAGGTCTTCCTTTTCAAAGACAGAGTTGTGTAGTGAGCACTGAGTAACGCAGAAAAATTTGGAAGCTCAGTGCTAATTTGATAGAGAATTAAGTTTGGTTGCATGCAATAGGGCACACCCTTAAGTTTAGTGCCCAAACAGGTCTTAACCCAAAAATGCAGATGGAGAAGTAGCATTGGAGAGTGCTTTGATTATTTAAAAGTTTAGCCATATCTGAAGATCAAATATGAGACAATATGTTAAAATATCAGTTAGATAAGGTTGGCAAAACATTAGATGAATGATATTTAACCATTTTTTAAAATACATAAACTATTTCTCAGGAACAACCTTCCATCAGTTGTTAGATCATAAACAACTTGACAACTTTAATCTCCTTACAGATAAAGGTAAACACCCATTGAAACATTTCTAAAATCCTAGAGCACCATTCATTTTTATCATGTTATAATGAATGTAGTTCTACCAAGGTTCAAAATGCAGTGAAGATGGTTTAAAAAATTGTATGCGATGACAAAATTTTTGAACCTTTATAGAGAGCGCGCACACACACACACAGAGTACCTCTCCATAACTGGTATAGCACCATTGCAACAGAGAGCTTTTTAATGTTTCCTGGTCTTGCGTAAGTTTTTCAAGCTCCTGCTTCCGGGTCTCTTGTGTTTCTGGATTATATTCAAAATCACGAATCTATATTTCAAAACAACAAATGCTTCATCAGGACTTCATCCAACATCGCTAATTACGGACAAACTATTTCTCCATTAAATTACATAAGATACTCTCAAAAAAAAATTAGGAGATGCAATAGTTCTCACGACCATTAATACTCCATAACCCACTCACTTGGAAATTTCTTTCACGTGCCTTGGTTCTAAAATTGTCAGCATCGCGATTGAATAACGTTACAGTATATAGAGCATATTCATTGTCCTCGTGTAGCTTCTTGGAGGATCTGGGGACCTAAAACATTAGTTCAATCAAAAATTACAATTTATAGAAGGAAAATCAGTTCTCCGTTGGACAGACAAAAACAGCATACAACGTAATTTCGTTATTCAGCACTAGATCACTTGGAAGAATGCGGAATAGAAGCATCTTTAATACATTCAGTGCAAAATTGAAGTAGCATTGAGAGCTGACATGCAGAAGTGACGTCATGCTGTCGATAAAGGAGTTCTTACTACATAAGATGTGAGTCCCTCGTAGCTTGATAACCAATCTTTCTGTGAATACTTTGGCACAACAGCAAGTAGGGTTGTCAAATGTTCTGAAGTAATAATATCCTGCGGCTTTACCAAATTGGACAGGTCACGAACAGCCAGGCTGCATAAGAAATTATAGCAACGAATTATGATAAAATTATATAGATATATGGGGCAAATTTCATCTATTGGTTATAGCATTTACAATGTAAATTATATTTGTAAGACAACCTACTAATAATCTCACAAAACAGAAGCACGCTTAAAAAGTGCATAATATATTTGCTTAAACTGAACAAGCTGAAAATGAAGTATATAATCTCACAAAATAAATAGGCATACCTTCCAGCTTGCTTCCGGTTTATGGCATTTAGTTGGCTGCGCACATTGCTATATTCAGCAATACGAACCTGAGACATTTCAATTTTACAAGCCTGATTAGTAACATATTAAGAAAGAGTTCCAACAAAAGTGACTGAGATTTACAAGCCATGCATCTACCTTGGACAGCACGTATGGATGGAAGAACAACATTAATTTAGAAGAAGAGAAGATCAAATTAAACAAGGCTGAAATTGAGTGAAAAATACAAGGTTGCCAAGCTTTGGAAAAAAGTAAAGTATTGATGATAATGAGAACACGCATGAAAAAATTATTTACAAGTTAGTTTGCTGAAGAATTTAAAAGAAACTGATCATATTCTGCTGCTTGATATTAGTGGAAGAAAATGCTTCATTGTTCCCATTATATTCGCTTGCATCAACCTAGGTTGGCTATTGCGTTGGTGACTACATTCGTGTACAATACCAAAGAAAGATAAAAGAGTCTTGTCTCTTGTACTTATCATGAAAATGCAGAATCATTCTGTTAAAAAGCTGATAAAAATTAGTTTCTACACTCCTTAGCCCAAATCACATTACATATAAGCAAACAGGATCCATCTATTAGACAAGCTCAACTATTAAATCAGAACCCCAAAGCATTACAAAACAAGGAGCCAACCAATCACTTTAAGAACATGCTCAGGCTGGCTTATACTTAAAAATAAGCACCAAATGTGTGGTTTAGTTTCAATATGGACCCACCTACATTCGAAATAAACCTAAATAATTTACAAAAATTAGCGCTTATTTTTAATAATAAACCACCCCAAACATGCTCTAAGTCACACATTTGTCGCAATTTGGAAAGCGCTTATACAAATTTGCATTCCAGAACTCAGAAACATAATGCAACATCCACATTCAATTTTTAAAAAACATAAATAAAATGAAACGGGAAATAAATATACCTTGAGGTCATCCTCAATCTTGGCAATTTGTACATGAATGCCATCCACAATCTCCCTAAGTGGAGACATTGTCGGATATTTTGCTTCATCCCAGACAAATCTAAGGCCACGAAGTTTTACCAAATTCAATTACTTCAAAAGAAATTGAAAATTTAAATAAATCCATAAAAATGTAAGCGTGAAGATTTGCCTAGTGAGATATGAGTCAACGGGCACCCCATCAACTGTGAGAGAGCTACTCATCACACCCGAAACCCTCTCCAAATCCTCGATCTGTCTCCGAATTTTGTGAGACACCCCTTCAATAAAATTGTTCGACTGCCAAAAAAAATCAAGTTTCAAATTTTCAAATAATTCCTTCTCAAGCTACTCTAAAATGTAATAAAATCAGCTGAAATTCCAGAATACAAAAAAATGAAAAACCAAAATATCATACCTTCAAAAGATCATCGCTGAGTGCCAATAGCAAATCTAGTGTGCCCACCCGAAGATTCGGAATGTTAAACTGCAAAATTCATTAAAATCACAATAATTAGCAAAATAGAAATCATAAAAAGAAAATCTCGGAAATACATAACTAGGGGTACATGTAATTATATAATATTACTCTGTAAAGGGGTGTGTCGAATGCATTTTTGGAGATGGATTCCTGGAGGCGATTCCAAAGGGCGGATGCGGAGGAGCCTTGCGCCACGGGGAGAGACACAGCCCAGTACCGAGTTGCCATTATTACTCACTCCGATTGATTGATTGTTCAAATTGGGGAAATATATATTAGAGAGATGGAGAGAAGAAAATTGGGAAAATCTATAACGAAAAACAATTATCGGAAGGGGAGATTTTTATAAATTAGCTGCCACTATTCATTTTTTATAAAATGTCTATAATACCCTTAATGAAAGGATTTGTCATATTTTGCACAAAATATTCTTAATTTATTTGGATAGTTCTGAAATTCCTCTATTTCTTTCATTTTGAGTTTTAATATATAGTTTCATCCTTTGATCTAATAAATTAGCATAATCTGTAATATAATTGTCATGTAATTCACTAAGATTATCATATTTCTTAGATGAAATATTCATAGTCTCTAGTTGAGCAAAAATATTTCTTATTTTCATTAATAGTTTTTCTAACAGATTATCTAATCCTTTAATTGTATAACCTGACATTATTCAGATAATTCCTTGCAAACTTTATGAATAATAATAACATGTTAGATAAGTTTTTTGCAAACATGAAAAGTAATAATCCCTACGATTCTTTCAAGCTATTAGAAGAATTCTTTCTAAATTTAACAAATACAATAATTTTACCTTACTTTTGATCTTAAATCTGTATTCTTAGAATCAAGTGACCTTCAGGCTCTGAATCTACAAACTGTTCCCTCAAACGGCCTCCTGCCTCAATGGGAATTTTGCTATTTCAACTTCTTGCCCTCACTGTATCTTTTCTTAGAATTAAGAATAAAGATTTTAAATAAACAAAATTCTCTCTTTGTTAAAGTAAAAAATAAATCATCTTCTTCAATCTATCAAGAATCTATGGGATAGGAAGTTTAGAAACTCATATTTTTCTGATATCAAAAGATTGAAATTTTATTTCTATAATGATTTATACAAAATTTCTATTATATACAAGGGGTTTCAAGAAAAACTGGTTTTGAAAAACTTAAGGAAAGAGAATGATTTCTAACTCGAGATGATTCATTATTTCTCCAAAGACCCCTATTTATACATGACTCAAACTCACTATTATTGATCTATTACATCATTGCATACATCAGAATTTTGAAAAAAAAGGCTCACATGCCTCTCTATTATTTTCCTCCTGGGGTCTACATTTTCACGTGCATTCTTTGCCTTTCCATCAAAGGGGTATCTTTTTCTCTATTATTGCCTTTCCATTTTTGGCTCCATATGCAGCTGGCTAGATGTTTTGGTAGTGGTAGGTCCCCTTTTATTTATCTCCATTCATCTTTTATCTTGAAGAATCAATCTTTTAATCTTGTCTGCATGTGGGGCACTCCCTCAATCTACATGATTTTTGGATTATTGTTGGACTTCCACTAATTTGATGGGTATCAAATTTCTAGATATATTCTTTCAAAATGGTAGATTTTTCTTTTCCATTATTTGTAAGGAGTGTTCATCCTTCATATTGGCACAAGCATCTGAATTTTTTATCATATAAGTTCTTTGCAATGTTATAAAGAACTTTCATCCCCAAAACTCTTAGGGATTTAATCCATGATTTATTGATTTTAGGCAATGGTTTATTATTTCGGCCAACTTCCATCTGAAAATCTCGGCCAACATATCCAATTGTGATAATATGTTCAGCAGGATAGTATATCCTTCCATCAACTTCGAGATTTATTGAATAAAATTTGATATAAATCGACCTCCATTGGGCAAATTTTGAAACTTCTGCCTTGAATATATCATCAAAATTTTCAATTTCTTTTAAATCTTTTCCTGGATA
>NW_019266129.1:0-8204 GCF_002742605.1 Olea europaea var. sylvestris
CGGAAGGGTTTGTTATATACAGTGATGCATCCAAGCAAGGATTGGGATGTGTGCTAATGCAGAATGGAAAAGTGATAGCCTATACATCAAGACAATTAAAGAAACAAGAGCAGAACTACCCGACGCATGATTTGAACTTGTGGCAGTAGTACACGCCTTGAAGATATGGCGACACTACTTGTATGGAGGGAAGTGCGATATCTAAATAAATCACAAGAGTCTCAAATATTTATTCACACAGAAGGAATTGAATATGCGACAAAGACGATGGTTGGAATTGGTGAATGATTACAATTGCACTATCCATTACCATCCAGGTAAGGCTAATGTTGTAGCCGATGCCTTAAGTAGAAAATCAATGGGACAGTTGGCGTCACTACCAACATCTCAAGTGGAGTTAGTCAAGGACTTGAAAAAGTTGCAGATCAAAGTGGTTAAGATACCAGGACAAGTCACTGCTCGTCTAGCAGCTTTGATAATTCGACCTACTCTTAGAGATCGAATTATAGAGACACAAGGTAATGACCCATTATTGTTGAAGATCAAGAATGAAATTGGTACTGATAAGAGAAAGGATTTTGGAATAGCTTCGGATCAGGCACTGATGTCTAAGGGGAGAATTTGTGTACCTAAGGATGAAGCCTTGAGAAACAAGATATTGAAAGAGGTTCATTCCACCCTGTACACCGCACATCCCGGTGGTAAGAAAATGTATTGAGATCTTCGAGATACATTTTGGTGGAGAAATATGAAAAGAAGTATAGGGCTATATGTGCAGAAGTGCATGGTATGTCAACATGTTAAGGCATAACACCAAAAACCAGCTGAATTGTTAAATCCACTAGATATACCTGAATGGAAATGGGAAAATATCACGATGGACTTTGTAGTTGGATTCCCGAAGTCAGCAAGAGGAAATAATGCTATATGGGTAGTAGTGGATCGACTAACGAAGTCAGCTCATTTTCTTCCAGTGAAAATGACATTCAGTTTCGATCGATTGGCACAGTTGTACATTAAAGAGGTTGTGAGATTACACGGTGTACCTGTATCCATTGTGTCTGACACAGACCCAAGGTTCACATCCAAATTTTGGAAAAGTCTACAAGGAGCTATGGGAACGAAGTTGAACTTTAGTACAGTATATCACCCTCAATCCGATGGTCAGTCTGAAAGGACCATCCAAACTTTGGAAGACATGCTGAGAAAATGTATTTAGAATCTAGGAGGTAATTGGAAGTCATACTTACCTCTAGTAGAGTTTGCTTATAATAACAGTTTCCAAGCAACTATTGGAATGGCACCATACGAAGCTCTCTATGGTAGAAGATGTAGATTCTCTGTTCATTGGGATGAAGTCGGAGAGAAGAGAGTTTTAGGACCAGAATTGTTGAAAGGACGGTCGAAGTAATCGATAAGATCCGTGCAAGAATAAAGGCAGCACATGATCGACAAAAGAGCTATGTAGATACAAGGAGGAAGGATTTAGAATTCCAAGTTGGGGATAAAGTGTTTCTGAAAGTAGAACCGATGAAAGGTGTACTTAGATTTGGAAAGAAAGGCAAGCTACGACTCCGGTATATTGGACCTTTCGAGATACTTGATAGAGTCGAAAATGTGGCTTACCGACTAGCTTTACCACCTAAATTATCGGAAGTGCACAATGTGTTCCATATATCGATGATAAAGAAGTATGTACATGATCCTAATCATATAGTAAGTTATCAAACCTTGGAGGTACAGAAAGATTTTTCGTACGAGGAACTACCGATCAAGATATTGGATCGAAAAGTGCATAAACTAAGGAATAAAGAGATTCAGCTGGTTAAGATACAATGGAATCATCATGGCGTAGAAGAAGCCGCTTGGGAAAAAGAAGAAGAAGTCAAAGACAAGTATCCAGCACTATTCGCCCAATCAGAAGGTACATTTTGAGGACGAAATTTTAATTAAGGTGTGGGGGACGTAGAACCCCAAATAATTCTAGACATCTTAATGGCACTAAGACATAAATATTGGATGACTAAAGTATACTTCAGATTTTTAGTCTCATTTGAGACCCATTTTCGACATAGGAAATATTCGATTTGGAAAATGATATCTAAGTAGCTCTTTGAGTTAGCTTTCCAACGCACTTTCAATCACCTCAATCGGATATCGGGAGAAGAAGTTATGATAGAAACACTGAAAACTGTGCAGTGTCAACCAGACTATAATCGGTCGACCGAAACTGCCTGAAATGAAAATTCTCGTTTTTCTCTAGAATTTAAATATTTATTTTCATCAAATATTTTCTCAAAGGGCCACCCACGATTTTGGCAATAAAAATCCCACTAAATTGAAGCATTTAACCTCAAACTTAAATGGCACCCATGTTTTCTCTCTTAAATGAAATTTGACCATTCATTTGCTTTAAGTTATGGGATATTTACCTATAAATAGAGACTTCATTTCACTCATTTTTCTCACACCAAAAGCAAGAGCTTTTACATACTAAAGAAAAAGGTTCCAGGAGAGAAAAGGAGAGGGAGGAAAACTATTTTTCCTAGAAGTTTAAGAAGTGTTTTCAAGCATCAATTCTCAACGGTTTTCAAACATCCAAGAGTGCATTTTTTTCAACATCCAAGTTTCATCGAAGTTTTCAAATTTTCAAAAGCATCAATCAAGGTAGATAGAGGTGCAATGTGTTTAATCGTGTTAAGTTTTAAGTTTCGATTCATGTTAATGTTTGTATGTCAAATGGTACTCCGGTATGGCATATCCCTTTATGTTAATGGTTGTATGTCAAATGGTACTCCGGTACGGCATACCCCTCTATGTTGAAGAAATGTTCGTATGTCAAATGGTGCCCTCGGGTACGGCATACCCCTTCATGTCAAATGGTGCCTCCGGGTACGGCATGTATGAAAAGTTATAAAGTTAATGTTTTGAAATATATAACTTGATCACGAATGCACCTATGACACCTATTGAGTTTTTCAACTCACGTGTTTAATCTCATCTCTACAGATTGAAGGAATTCTACCTGGGGCATGGATGGAGGAGAAGATGGAGAGTGATGCAACGAGCCCATGGAAATCCGGTGAATAAGTGATTTGGATTTATTTTTATGAAATATTTTCCAATGTTATTTCTTTAAAGTTTTGAATAACGCATAATGCGAGAACAAGTTATGTTTTTTTCAAATAAATTACATTTTGTTGTTTTGAAAAATGATTCAATGTTTTTCTTTAAGGTATTTGAAGTATTGTTATTTAAATTATTATCCGATTAAGTTAAGTAAAGTAAGTAGCGTTCCGGTCCACTAGGAATCGGGACGTTACATGATTGCTAGAGTGGGATCATGTATCTTCATTTTGTTTATTGGAGCTTACATTGGACAAAAGCCTACAACAGAAATTTCTTACTTATTCTGAGTGCCTTGTCATGCAATTAATCATGGATTATTTCCAATAACTCAGAAAGCTCCTCTATACTTTATCGTTTTGATATTTGAACCCAATCTATAGACTGCATATCATTTAATATTTTAAAATGGTCTTCTTTCTTTGTGTGGTGAAGTTCTTGTTTTAACTTAATGTGTTGTTTTACTTTGATCATTGAACTTTTATATTTGTTGCAAGGGCAGATCCAGCCGTTTTGAGTTGTGGGGTTAAAAATTAGAGTCGTGCTATAGTGCCCACATAAATGACCGCGGGGTTGACACAACATACACAAATGAGGTCGGGATTATTTTATTCATGGGGTCGACCCCATTGGGCATGTGAGGGCGTGATCACTTACGAGTTTATCCTCGCGGGTTGTGCTTGGCTCCAAAAATTAATGTGTAATTTTTTAAAACAATATTATATTTATTAAAATAAGTTAATACGTATTTTGACATCTTGAAAGTGTCTTATATTTCTATCATTACCAATATTGTTAAATGAATTTTGTTACATGTATAGTTTTGTTTATCATGTCATTTATGGATGTTGAGCTAACGACAAGTAAATCAAATTGGATGTAAGAAGTAAATGAAAGTTTTAACAGACGAATAATTTGAAAGTAATTCAAATTACATTCAATCCGTAACGATTTTAGAATTTTTGACATCATATTTAATGTAAAATTTCCTAATAAAATAATGTAAATTATATAGAAAAATTTATCGTGAAAAAATAATAAACGTTAATGAAATAATTGATTTTTTTTAAAGACGAGTTAAACGCCTCTTTTAATACGGACATTTGACGCATATTTAACTATTTTCGATATTTGTTTGGACCATTCGATATAATTACGATATAGTTTTCATAACAAACTTCTAGATGATGCAAGCGATTTGTAGATTTGGATAATATATGATCATTGGCAAATTTTAAAAGTTAGCATATTATCAAAATTTTCGAAATACTAATTTGGAACAGCCTACTTTAATACATCGTATCTTTTGATATGGCCGATCATTTCGCACACCATTAAAAAGTGAAAAACTAGGTCATGAATGTTTAGAAATGATATTAAGAATGCAATATTTCGATTTCATTTGGTATGTATTAAAGTGGGTCGAAAATGGGTTAAAACAACCAGTTTAAAAAAAAAAAAAACCCATGTGGTCCGCCCTGATTTGTTGTAGCTCAGTCTACTTGCCTCCCTATGCTAAATTATCGAAACTACTGATATGGCGGTGCTTGTCATGGCAGTGGTGGTTGGCAAGGGGTTCGAAGGAAGATTAAGATTTTCCTTTTCCTTTATTTTTATTTTTATTTTTATTTTTTATTTTTTTCTTCGTCTTGTTACTTTGATAAACATATTTTAAAAGAACCAGTCCAGCAAGACACTTTCGTCAATCTTGACAATAGTAATAATGCTTTTACGGATTTTTCCATGCCACATCATATTTTCCGTTAACCGCATTAGTATTTCCATCAATTTAGAAGAAACACTGCATTAATTAAACATAAAAAAACCTAGCAAGTACATAAAAAGCCAAGTAAAACAAAGTCTCTTCATTCAAAGGATGTGGCATTTCAGAACACTCGAATTTTGACAGAAATGCAATACCCAAAGTTGTCAGACAGCTAAATGGCACACCTGCTTAAACAGCAATTCAGGTTTCACATATATGCATTAGAGACGTGCTGGACGTTGGCGCCCCCCTATTGGGGGGTCGCCTGTCACCGTCAGACGACCCCCCAATAGGGGGGCGCCAAATAGGCACCTGGACGTTCAGTTTTATTCTATGCATTATATTATCATACTAAAATCGGAGGTGGTGTTGATTGGATAGCATTTTTCATTTTTAGTTCATTATTTTGTTCATTCATGAATTTACTGTCAATTTATGCAAGTAGGTAAAAGTGAAAGGTAAAGATGTAGCATTAAATTCGTTATATTTTTTGGACAGCGATATGTAATAATTAATTAGATAGATTAATGACACATTTTTCAGACATTTTTTGTTTGATCAGTCTCTCTTCTCAAAAAAGCCTAACCATAATAAATTTTTTCTTTATTTTAATCAAAAACTAACTGACGTTAGCTTGAAGAAGTATCCTTAAAACAATATGAACTGACATTTAATTAATTACATGTACAAATAAGATCGATTTGCTAGTGTGTGACTTGCTTTTTTGTTGTTATCTTTTAAAATCTTGGTCTTTTTTTTTCTTCCATAAGTTGATTAGGCGGGAATTTACCTTTCACAATTGACTAAACGAGTTTATTGTAATATCCTGCAGCCACAAGTGATGCAGTAGTTCAACATAATACATAGTCACTAAAAGTTGTAAACATGTTATGTTGGTGGATTTCTCTAATTAGAAAATTGAAATTTAATAAGTGCTTAAAATATATCAAATAATTAAATAATCATTGCGCCATCTTGTAGGATTAAAATCTAAATCAATTTTCTCTTGAATTTTGCAGGTAAGTTATCATGGAAGTGCTAATCTTTACCAAATTTCGTGAAAATTCAGGATATTTTTTAAATGTATTTAATTTATTTACAAAAAAATAAATAAAAAGAATATGAAACGTCTTTGATTTTCCAAAGTGTTGGCTTAGAAGTTGTTTGATTTGGTTAGGAAAACTTTCAAATTACTTAAGTAATTTGGTTTAAAAATTTGTCAGACCATCCCAAATTGAATTGTGTTTACCCTTATGAGAGAGCTCAATTATTGTTTAGTAATTTGATATATTTTAGACACATTGATGTTTTTGCTTGGAGCCATAAGGACATGGAGGGAATTGATCCCAAAATTGCTTATTACAATCTACATGTAGACCCCTCAGTTCAGCTAAAGCAACATCGTTGCCTTCCTTTAAATCCTGAAAGATATGAGGCCATAAACAAAGAGGTACAAATGCTGCTCCACAATGGGTTTATTCGTGAAACCAAGTACCCCAAATTGAGTTGCTAACCCTGTCCGGGTAAAGAAAAATGTGGATTGGAGGGTGTACATAGATTTCACTTACCTCAACAAAGCCTGTCCGAAAGACAGCTTTCCCCTACCGATGATAGATCTGATGGTTGACGCTACAGCCGGATATTAATTACTCAGATTTATGGATGCGTATTCTGGGGTATAATCAAATACCTATGTATGAAGTAGATTAGGAACACGCCTCGTTCATCACTAATCGAGGTCTCTACTATTACAAGATGATGCCTTTTAGGCTCAAGAATGTCGGAGCCACGCCCCAACGCCTGTAAACGCTATGTTCACTCGACAAATTGGTAAGACCATGGAAGTATAAATCGATGATATGTTGGCCAAAAGCACAGATGCCAAAGACCATTGTCAACATCTTGCTGAGATTTTTGATATCCTTAGGAAGTACAGAATGAAACTAAACCTTCAGAGGTGTGCTTTGGTGTGAGCTTGGGAAAATTCCAAGGCTACATGGTGAATTGTCGGGGAATCAAAGCAAACCCCAAAAAAATACAGGCCATTATCAAAATGAATGCATCGACCAAACCCAAGTAGGTGCAAAGTTTGATTGGAAGGATTGATGCCCTCGGTTCAAAATCGACAGATCGATGTAAACCATTTTTAATACATTACGAGGGAACGAAGTTCGAATGAACGCCCAAATGCCAAAACGCCTTTGATGAGCTAAAGAAACAGCTAACTCAACCACCAATTCTATCAAAGCCCAAGGTTGGTGAAATTTTAATGTTGTACCTCAATGTCTATTTTTATACATTACGAGAAAAAGAAGTTCGAATGAACTCCCGAATGCCAAAACGCCTTTGATGAGCTAAAGAAACAGCTAGCTCAACCACCAATTCTATCAAAGGTGGGTGCCTCCCATAATTAAAATTTTCTTAGTGCTTGGCTCTGTGATGGGCAATCTTCATTTCAACTGCCATAGTTTCCTTTTGAACTACATAAAAATAGACAAGGATAGTATTATAATTACCTTCACAACATGTATATAAAGAACAAACAGTTATGAAATGGAAAGATCAAAGCATTGGCTAGATGTTTTACATCATTTGGGTACTAAACAAGGGAGCTTTTATTGCGCAAAAACTTGCACATATTTTAGATATAAAATCAAAATAACTTCCTTGAAAGCCAATTTTCCATGATAAAAGTAGTAGAGGTACCTTAATTACAGCAAATCTATTTGGCACTAAAGACTAAAAAGTAGCAATTGCTTCTTGTAATGCAATAGAGTTAACAGAGATACCTGGGAGAATTGATGTGGTGATAGAGGATTATCCCATGGACTTAGAATCTATTGTGACTTATTAATTAGATATGAGTTGAGTGATCACTCTAGTGAGCATGGTGGACGATAAGAGGAGATGTGTTCTCGAGGTTGAGCAACGCGGAATGGGATATGATAAGTGCAATGAGATCATTTTGTAGGGTTATTTATGCATTTGTTGCATATGTGGTTGACCGTGTGTGATTAACTTGATGTTAATTTGTAGTTCTGTGTGAATGTGTTTCTGAAAAGAACTGTATATTATTCTATATTATATCGTCATCACATGTTTATTTGCTCTTGATTGTTTACGATGAATATCTGCTTCACTTGGGTATTCTTGACCTTAGCCCCGGTGAGTATATGAAGTAGATACGGTATGTGTTTTCAGGTTAGAAACATGAGGTAAGGTCTGTGATCCAATTTTATTGGTTATCTTAATTATGCAAGTACTTACTGTGTGTTTTGATTTCTTGCGGATTTATTGGGCATTAAGGTGGAGA
>NW_019266130.1:0-8202 GCF_002742605.1 Olea europaea var. sylvestris
AAGGCGTTTCAGCAGATTGACACTAACTTTCAGAATTAGCAAGCATCAATCAAGAAGTTGGAAACACAAATTGGTCAGATAGCTCGACAGCTTGCAGAACGCCCACAAGGGACATTGCCAGGCAACACAATGGTCAATCCAAAAGAGCAAGTGCAAGCTATTACTACAAGGAGTGGGGTGCAACTTCCAGAAATACATGTGAAGAGACCTGAGCGAAAAGAAAAGGAAATAATGGGTGAAGAGGCTAGGAAAGAAGTAGAGTTTGAACAACAAACTGACAAGGAAAACGAAAGGAAGGAAACACTTGCAGTGAGAGCACCCAACCCCGTAAAGGCTTATGTGCCACCAATTCCCTTCCCTCAAAGGTTACAAAGAAAGAAGTTGGATAATCAGTTTGCCTAGTTTGTGGAGATTTTTAAGAAATTGCACATCAATATTCCTTTTGCAAACGCAATTGCCCAAATGCCCAGCTATGCAAAATTCTTGAAAGAGATCATATCTAACAAAAAGAAGCTGGAAGAACATGAGACAGTATGCTTGAACGAGGAGTACAGTGCAATACTATTGAGAAAGCTACCTCCTAAACTAAAAGACCCAGGGAGTTCACTATACCTTGCACAATTGGTTCTAGTTTCTTTGAACATTCTTTATGTGATTTAGGTGCTAGTGTTAATTTGATGCCTCTCTCTATTTACAGGTCTCTTGGATTAGGAGAAGCAAAACCTACAACAATCTCTTTGCAACTGGCTGACAGATCGATCAAACAACCAAAGGGAATTATTGAAGATGTGCTGGTTAAAGTTGACAAATTTATTTTTTCGGCTGATTTCATTATTTTGGACATGGAAGAGGACTCAAATATTCCTCTGATCTTGGGAAGACCATTCTTGGCTACTGGGAGAGCATTGATTGATGTGTATGATGGAAAAATGATTCTTCGAGTGGACAATGAGCAAGTCATATTCAACGTGTTCAAGGCAATGAAACACCCATTGACTTCCAACACTTGCTGCCAAGTTGATGTTCTTGAAGAGCTTCTGGCGGATACATTTGATATAGAGCATCACACAAATCTTTGTGAGGCAAATTTTGCACAATTGGAAGCAACAAATGCAGGAAAAGCTGAATGTGTTGTCAACTTAGCCGAGCAACCCATAGGAAGAAGGCATTGACAGTATGAATCTCTTGGAGACAACCCTTCTCCCTGGTACCCTCAGTGGAAAAGGCACCCACTCTTGAACTTAAGCCCTTACCTTCCCATCTTCGTTATGCATATTTGGGAAAATCGTCAACACTGCCAGTAATCATTGCAAATGACTTGACAAGGGAAGAGGAGAATAAATTATTGGAGGTACTCAGGCAACACAAAATGGCAATTGGATGGACAATAGCTGACATAAGAGGGATCAATCCAACTCTTTGCATGCACAAGATTCTAATGAAGGACGGGTCAAGGGCATCAGTGGAAGGACAGCGCCGATTGAATCCAACCTCGAAAGAAGTCGTGCGAAAAGAAGTGCTGAAATTATTGGATGTAGGAATAATTTATTCTATATTTGATAGTTCGTGGGTAAGTCCTCTACATGTTGTACCAAGGATGGAATCACAGTAGAGAAGAACGAGAACAACGAGCTGATAGAAACATGGTTAGTGACAGAGTGGAGAGTATGCATAGATTATAGAAAGCTAAATAATGCAACCAGAAAAGACCATTTTCCATTGCCATTCATTGATCAGATGTCGGAAAGGTTGGCAGGACATTTTCATTATTGCTTTCTGGATGGATATTCAGGGTACAATCAAATAGTAATTGCTCTAGAAGACCAAGAGAAGACAACCTTCACATGCCCTTATAGAACGTTTGCATTTAGAAGAATGCCTTTTGGTTTATGCAATGCACCAGCAACCTTTCAACGATGCATGATGACCATCTTTTCTGACATGGTAGAAAAGTACATTGAGGTTTTTATGGAAGATTTTTCTGTGTTTGGAGATTCCTTTGACGGTTGCTTGGAGTGGTTGGCTCTTGTATTGCAAAGATGTGAGGAGAAGAACCTTGTGCTTAATTGGAAAAAATGTCATTTCATGGTAAAGGAAGGAATAGTACTGGGACATCGAATTTTTGCACAGGGGATTGAAGTGAACAAAGCCAAAATACAGGTGATTGAGAAATTGCAGCCACCTAATTCAGTAAAGGGGATCAGGAGTTCTTTGGGACATGCTGGGTTTTATAGAAGGTTTATTCAAAACTTTGCAAAAATTACAAAACCGTTGTGCAACCTGTTGGAGAAAGATATACCCTTTCAATTTTCTGATGAGTGTTTGAAAGCCTTTAACACTTTGAAAGAAAAATTGACATCGGCACATGTGATAGTGACTTCAGATTGGGAATTGCCTTTTGAGCTCATGTGTGATGCCAGTGACTTTGCAGTGGGGGCAGTGCTTGGACAACAAAACGGAAAAGTATTTCATGTTATCTACTATGCGAGCAAAACATTGAATGATGCTCAGATCAACTATGCAACAACTGAAAAGGAATTGCTTGCAGTTGTTTTTGCTTTTGACAAATTCCGTTCTTATTTGATTGGATCCAAGGTGATAGTTTATACAGACCATGCAGCTCTGAAGTATTTGTTTGAGAAGAAGGACGCAAAACCAAGGCTAATTCGCTGGGTGCTGTTACTACAAGAATTTGACATCGAGATTCGTGATAAAAAAAGAATAAAAAATCAGGTAGTGGATCACTTGTCAAGGATAGAGCAACAGCAGGATTTAGATGATATGAATATCAATGAGGTCTTCCCAAAGGAACAGTTACTGCAGGTAGAAAAAGCTCCGTGGCATGCAGACATTGTTAATTACTTAGCAGTGGCTATATGGATCCGGATCTCACCTATTAGCAAAAGAAGAAGCTCAGTCATGAAGCGAAATTCTACTACTGGGATATCCAAATTTATATAGGAGAGGGGCGGACCAGATCATTAGGAGATGTGTGCCTGAGGATGAAATGAAACCGATCCTTTCACGAGTACATGCTTCGGCTTATGGAGGGCACTTTGGCCCCACTAAAATAGCAGCAAAGGTGCTCCAATGTGGTTTCTTTTGGCCTATATTGTTCAAGAATTGCCACCGTTTCTGTAGGTCATGCGATAAGTGTCGAAGAACAGGTAACATATCAGCACGTCATGAGATCCCACTTAACAACATTTTGGAAGTGAAAATATTTGATGTATGGGGGGTTGATTTTATGGCTTCATTTCCTTCATCTTACAACAATCGGTACATCCTAGTTGATGTTTCAAAATGGGTAGAAGCTAAAACATTGCCTACAAATGACGCAAGGGTGGCGGTGGACTTCATAAAGAAACACATATTTAACCGCTATGGATCATCTAGGGCCATTATAAGTGATGGTGAAACGCACTTCCGTAATCGGTTATTCCAGGTAGTTTTGCATAAGTACGGAGTACAACATCGAATTGCCACTCCTTATCACCCTCAGATAAGTGGACAGGTGGAAACATCAAACAGACAATTGAAAAGAATTTTGGAGGTCACTGTGAACGTATCTCGCAAGGATTGGTCAAAAAAAATTGGATGATGCTTTATGGGTATATCGCACAGCTTACAAAACACCTATAGGAATGTTCTCATACCGACTAGTCTTTGGGAAAGCATGTCACCTACCAGTGGAATTTGAGCACAGAGCGTATTGGGCATTGAAGCAGTTAAACATGGATCTCGAAAAGGCTGAAGAAACAAGAGTACTACAGCTACATGAGTTGGAGGAATTCGGAAGAGAGGTATATGAGAATGCATCCATCTATAAGGAAAGAACAAAGCAGTGGCACGACAAGAACATGAGGCAACAAATTTTTCGAGTGGGGGATCAAGTGCTATTATACAATTTCGGGCTTAAGCTTTCTCCAGGAAAATTGAAGTCTCGATGGTCCTGTCTTTTATGGTCTCTCAGGTGTTTCCCTATGGGACAATTGAATTATACCATCCAACTAAAGGAAATTTCAAAGCAAATGGTCAACGCATCAAGTATTATGTGGAAGATTTTCCCACCGCTAAAGAGAGTCTTGATCTAGCTGTCCCCGAATAACTGCAGCACTACGTCCAGCTAATGACTTAAAAGAAGTGCTTCTTGGGAGGCAACCCAAGCTCTACCCTTTATTTGATTATTGGTTTATGCTTTGATTTTGTTTTCTTCCTTTAATAATTTATGTTATCGTAGTAACACTTTCTTTTGTTTGTTTTTGTAAGAGAATCCATGAAAGTTACATATTGCGGAATTTGAGTTCTACAATGAAAATGAATGAGTGTGAAAAGGGTGAGGTCTAGAATATATATATATATATATTTTACAAAAAGAGGCAGAGGTGCTGCGAACTTAACCCTCCCCCCCCAATTTTTTTTATTTTTTTTTCACTTCTTTTCTATTTCTTATAACCTCAATCCCCTCCCTTCTCGCATATGAGATTTCCCAACCCCTCTTCCCTCTCATCTCCTCCATCTTCTTCCCCAAACCCCTTAAGTTTACCCCTTTTCATCTCCTCCCCAACCCTTCCAAGGTACACTCTTCCCCTTTCTTTCCTTATTTAGTTATATTTTTGGTTGAATTTATTTTATCACCTCACCCACATCACAATTCTTTCAATTACACATATTCTCCCTCCCCCCTTCCCAATCCCCCTTGTTGTTTTCCACATCTCATTGTTGCTAAGTGTGAATTCATCCATCCCAATTAGTTTCCACAACACCATTCCAGGTATGGCTATTATATTTGCCCCTTATTTTTTTTCCTCTCTTACATGATAGTTGCTTTTATGTGCCTATTTTTGATAATTATGTTAAGAGGAGGGCTTGCTTTGTTGTGGTGTCAAGAAATTTGTGTGTGGTGCGAATAATGTGGCATGAATTATTCCCAAATTAGGGGCAATTTTTGGTGAAAATTTGGTGCCTTCAAAGTGTTTGATGGATTGCCTAGGTGAACTTCGTTGGGTACAAAGGAACTATTTTAGCTATTTTGCTAATTGACTTATGTGGGAATTGCCATGTAGATGATCGTGAATTGAAATTGGGTTTAGAATACATCTATTGCACGTTCGACCACAGTTCCTTCTTATGGCTAGATTTTAAGCCTTGCCTTATTTTCCTTTACTACTATTTTTGCTCATGGTTTGCTTGTTCTACCCTTGCACAGGTCCAATACTGCCCAAAAAGAGATCTAAAGCTGCAGCCTCCTCTTCTAGCTCATTTGACAGGAGCAAATTCATTAGTGCTGAGGCCACTGAACTATATAATAGCTTGGTGGTACACAAGACCTGTATCCCTGAACGTGGTTTTAACAATTATATGATAGAGCAGATAGGTCGACGGAATTGGGAAGTGTTTGCTCGGCAACCACGACCAGCGCTAATTTCGATTGTTAGGGAGTTCTACGCCAATGCGAAGGAGCATCGAGATTTTCGAGTGTTTGTACGGGTAAATGGATACCGTTTGATAGAACCTCCATCAACAGGTTTTATCATTTGCAAGATATTGAAAATGACGAGTACTCTAGACTTCGTGACGAGGGTGTTGATCCTAATGAGGTTATTCAAGTCTTGACCATAACTGGTACTACATGGAAATGTTCGGAGACTGATGTAATTAACTTCCCTACTTCTGGTATGACTTCGGGTTGTAAAGCTTGGCATCACTTCATTTCTGGCAAACTTATTTCCAGTAGCAATTTAAGTGAAGTAATAAAAGAACGGGCTATCCTCAATTATGCCATTTAATGCCGCCTATCAATTGATGTTGGTAAAGTTATTCACAACAATATCTTGCACACTTTGAGAGGATCGACGATAGGTGGTCTAGGGCACCCATCGTTGATTTATGAGCTTTGCTTAGCGGGTGGTGTTCTCACATACCCGACTGAGGAGGTTGTGCACCCCAAACCGGCTATCTTACGATCGCGTACTTGGAAGTTCTTACGCCGCTCTGAATCCACTAGTGCTCCACCCCCTTCTCGGAGCGACCAGCCCCCCGTTCACGCCGACCGACACCAGCTAGTGATCCCACTTCTGACCTTGCCGCTCAGCTTCATGACATGCAATTGCAAATGAATTTGATGCAAAATATATTGTGCGAGCAATTCCATTATCAACATGAGTTCAATGCGGTATTGGCTTCGATTTACTCCGATCGAACATTTCCTCAGCCGCCTCTCCTACCTGATCACGCTGCCAATCCAATTTCGAATACTCAAGACGACGATGTTGAAGACGACGATTAATGTCATCCATCAGGTAAGTCCCCTCCCCATTTTGTTTCTATTTCACATTGAGGACAATGTTTCAGTTAAGTTTGGGGGTGTGAATAAATTTGCTTACGTTGTTGAGTTTCTCGAATGCTTGCATGTGATTTGCTTATTTTATGTGTTTCAGTTTTTAATTTAAGAAAAAAATTCATTTCGTGTTTTTGCATGCTTGTGTGTTAGATAACTTTGCCGATATTGATAATTGAGAACATGCGTCGATTTATGAATTGTGGACGAATTATGTGTTTGAGTTAGATTTTTGCTTATTCATGTGAAACGAAAATTATTTTTGCACGTGAGTTGATTGTAGCATTGTGCATGAGGAGGTTGATTCACGTTTATAGGTTGACATAGAGAACTTAGATGCTAAACCCAAACAACCATTAAACATCACAATACCCTTAAACCGAACTTAGGCCGTTTGGATGATTGCACTGTTGTCGGGAAGTTTGGAGATAAATGTGGATTTTGTGTGTGTTAATTTTTGTGTGGATTGTCTGAAACCAATAGGATGAAAATTGGGTGAAAACCTTAAGTTAGAGGTCGATTTTCGAGGATAGGTCTTTAATAAGGGGCATTGCACTAATCACTGCATAAAAAAAGAAGAAGATCCCAATGAGGACAACTTTAATAATCTCATTGTGAATCATCTCTTCGTAGCATTTATGACTCGAGTGATTAAGCCTGTAAGGGTTTAAAAGCTGGTGCCCTAAAGTCATCTGATTTGGGAGTCATCGACCTAAAACTCGCTACAAGGGTCATTTAGAAAGCTTAAGGGAGAGACATCCGCACAAAAAGTGATTAAAGAATAAAGATATATATGAAAAAAATAAAAAAAGAGAAAAAAAATAGATATCAAATGCCTTGATTAAGCCTCGAAAACTTGTTTTAGAGGATTAGACCTTTGATAAGGGGTTAGTAACTTGGTTGATTCCTAGAGGTTGAAACAGTAAAAAATAAGGAGAATCCTCATTTGTTGACATGTGGATTTACAATCAGTAAAATCTAACCAAACTTGAGTGGTGTAAGAAATTAGTATTGAAATTTTAACCTTAGGTTACACCCTTGGAAAGAGAAAAGAAAATAAGTTTGAGGGTATGTGAATCCCACGAGCAAAGTAAGGAAAAATTTGACTTCTAAGGGTGTGTGAATCCCACGAGCAAAGTAAGGAAAAATTTGACTTCTAAGGTCGGGAATTGGATCAACTTATTATTATACAGCGTTGCACTTGACTCTCCACACACACATACTCGTTTTGCATTGAATATGTGAGAATTTAACTTTTACATTATAGTTTTGAAGTGGTTCATGGAATCGAAGTTATGTTTTTAATTCTCAGACATGAAGGCAAGTTATCTGGCAAAATTTATTTTAAGTGATTTTGTTGTCTTAGTTGTGGTTGTGTGTCCATTAATTATTTTTATGGGTTTTGGTGTTTGCTCGAGGACTAGCAAATGGTTAAGTTTGGGGGTATTTGATGAGTTTGTTACACTCATGATTTTTGCACAATTTTAGCTTGATTTTTGCTAGATCTTGTGATTATAGAACGTTTTTGATGTGTTTGTTAGTGTTGTTTTGAAGATTAGGAGAAGCGAGGTGAAAAGAAGTATTAAAGTGGACGAATAGGCCAAAACCATGGAATTGGGACAGAAAGATGGCGCTTAGGTGCTGCACTGATAGCGCCTAGGCATTACGAAACTGGAAAAAAGATGAAATTTGGACCCGAGAGGCAGCGCCTAGGTGTCACAACCATAGCGCCTAGGCGTTGAATACATAGGACCCAGGCGCTATAGCCAGCACTTAGGCGCTGTCCTGTAGCGCCTAGGTGTTGCGATTGACAATTTAGGGCGCATTTTTTTGGGCCGTTTTTAAATCCATAAAAATCCTAC
>NW_019266131.1:0-3193 GCF_002742605.1 Olea europaea var. sylvestris
GTTTCGGACTCCGAATAATTAATTTTCGTTTTAATTATTTCAGGTCGAAGAAGTGCTAGACAGAAAATTAACAAAGAAAAATCGCAACAGGGGCAATTTTGTCATTAGTCGCGACGGTGTCGGATTGGGCCGAAATTTGGCTGGGTGATTGGAAACGGCCCGTGAAATTGGACTTGGGGCACAGACCTTTAACCAAATTCCTTTGTTTCGGACTCCGAATAATTAATTTCCGTGTTAATTATGTTAGGTCGAAGAAGTACTAGACAGAAAATTAACAAAGAAAAATTGCAACAGGGGCAATTTTGTCATTTGTCGCGACGGTGTAGGAATGGGCCGAAATTTGGCAGGGTGATTCGAAACGGCCCACGAAATTGGACTCGGGGTATAGACCCGAGATCAAGGGATTTTAGCCAAATTACTTCGTTTGGGCCTCCGAATAATTAATTCCAGCACCAATTATGTCAGGTCGAAGAAGTGCAAGACTGAAAATTTACAAAGGAAAACCGTACCAGGGGCAATTTTGTCATTTTTCGCGACGGTGTCAGAATTGGCCGAAATTTGGCAGGTTGATTGGAAACAGCCCTCGAAATTGGACTCGAGGCACAGACCTGGGATCACGGGATTTTAGCCAAATTTCTTCGTTTTGGACTCCGAATAATTAATTTTCGTGTTAAATATGTCAGGTCGAAGAAGTGCTAGACAGAAAATCAACAAAGAAAAACCACACCAGGGCAATTTTGTCATTTGTCGTGACGGTGTCGGAATGGGCCGAAATTTGGCAGGTTGATTAGAAACAGCCCGCGAAATTGGACTCGGGGCACAGACCCGGGATCACGGGATTTTAGCCAAATTCGTTCTTTTGGGCGTTCGAATAATTAATTTCCATATTAGTTATGTCAGGTCGAAGAAGTGTTGGACGAAAAATTAACAAAGAAAAACTGCACAAGGGGCAATTTTGTCATTCGTCGCGACGGCGTCGGAATGGGCCGAAATTCGGCCGGTGGATTGGAAACGGCCCGTGAAATTGGACTCGTGGAACAGACCCAGGATCACGGGGTTTTTGCCAAATTCCTTCGTTTTGGACTCCGAATAATTAATTTTAGTATTAATTATGTCAGGTTGAACAAGTGATGGACAGAAAATTAACAGAGAAAAATCGCATTAGGGGCCATTTTACCATTTGTTGCGACGGTGTTGAAATTAGTTGAAATTTGGCTGGTTGATTGGACATGGCCCGCGAATTGGACTCAGGGCATGGACTTGGGATCACAGGATTTTAGCCAACTTCCTTCGTTTGGTACTCCGAATAATTAATTTTCGTATTAATTATGTCAGGTTGAAGAAGTGCAGGACAGAAAATTTACAAAGAAAACCCGCACTAGGGGAAATTTTGTCATTTGTCACGACAATGTCGGAATGGGCCGAAATTTGGCAGGTTGATTGGAAACGGCCCGCGAAATTAGACTCATGGGACAGACCCTAGATCACAGGATTTTAGCCAAATTCCTTTGTTTGAGCCTCCGAATAATTAATTTTCGTATTAATTATGTGAGGTTGAAGAAGCGCTAGACAGAAAGTTAACAAAGAAAAATTGTACCAGGGGCAATTTTGTCATTTGTCGCGACGGTGTCAGAATGGGCCGAAATTTGGTAGGGTGATTGGAAACAGCCCGCGAAATTGGGCTCGGGGCACAGACTCGGGATCACGGGATTTTAGCCAAATTCCTTCATTTGGGCCTCCGAATAATTAATTTCAGCATTAATTATCTCAGGTCGAAGAAGTGCTAGACAGAAAATTAACAAAGAAAAATCGAACCAGGAGTAATTTCGTCATTTGTCACGATGGTGTCGGAATGGGACGAAATTTGGTAGGTTGATTGGAAACGGCCCGCGAAATTAGACTTGGGGCATAGACCCGAGATCACGAGATTTTAGTCAAATTCCATCGCTTGGGCCTTCGAATAATTAATTTTCGCATTAATTATGTCCGATCGAAGAAGTGGTAGAGAGAAAGTTAACAAAGAAAAACCGCACCAGGGGCAATTTTGTCATTTGTCGCGACGGTGTCGAAATTGGCCAAAATTTGGCAGGTTGATTGGAAACGACCCGCGAAATTAGACTCGGGGCATAGACCCGAGATCACGAGATTTTAGCCAAATTCCTTCGCTTGGGCCTTCGAATAATTAATATCCGCATTAATTATGTCAAGTCGAAGAAGTGCTAGACAGAAAATTAACAAAGAAAAACCGCACCAAGGGCAATTTTGTCATTTTTGTCGCGACGGTGTAGGAATGGGCAGAAATTTGGCATGGTGATTGGAAACGGCCCATGAAATTGGAGTCGAGGCACAGACCCGGGATCACGGGATTTTAGCCAACTTCCTTCGTTTCGAACTCCGAATAATTAATTTCACCATTAATTATGTCAGGTCGAAGAAGTGCAAGACAGAAAATTAACAAAGAAAAATCGCACCAGGGGCAATTTTGTCATTTGTCGCGACGGTGTCGGAATGGGACAAAATTTGGCAGGTTGATTGGAAACGGCCCGCGAAATTGGACTCATGGCGCAGACCCGGGATCACGGGATTTTAGCCCAATTCCTTCGTTTTGGACTCCGAATAATTAATTTTCGTATTAATTATGTAAGGTTGAAGAAGTGCTGGACAGAAAATTAACAAAGAAAAGTCGCACCAGGGGCAATTTCGTCATTTGTCATGACGATGTCAGAATGGGCCGAAATTTGGCTGGTTGATTGGAAACGGCCCACGAAATTGGTCTCAGGGCACAGACCCGGGATCACGGGATTTTCGCTAAATTCGATCTTTTGGACGTTCGAATAATAAATTTACATATTAATTATGTCAAGTCGAAGAAGTGCTGGACGAAAAATTAACAAGCTGGATGAAAAATTAACAAAGAAAAACCACACCAGGGGCAATTTTGTCATTTGTCGCGACGGTGTCGGAATGGGTTGAAATTTGGCAGGTTGATTGAAAACGGTCCGCGAAATTGGACTCGTGGCACAGACCCAGGATCTCGTGATTTTAGCCAAATTCCTTCGTTTCGGACTCCGAATAATTAATTTTCGTATTTATTATGTTAGGTTGAAGAAGTGCTGGACAGAAAATTAACAAAGAAAAACCGCACCCGGGCCAATTTTGTCATTTGTCGCGACGGTGTCGGAATGCGCCGAAA
>NW_019266131.1:4252-8201 GCF_002742605.1 Olea europaea var. sylvestris
GGGATTTTAGCCAAATTTCTTCATTTCGGACTCCAAATAATTAATTTTCGTTTTAATTATGTCAGGTCGAAGAATTGCTAGACAGAAAATTAACAAAGAAAAATCGCAACATGGGCAATTTTGTCATTAGTCGCGACGGTGTCAGAATGGGCCGAAATTTGCCAGGGTGATTGGAAACGGCCGGCGAAATTGGACTCGGGGCACAGACCCGGGATCACAGGATTTTAGCCAAATTCCTCTGTTTTGGACTCTGAATAATTAATTTTCATGTTAATTATGTCAAGTCGAAGAAGTACTAGACAGAAAATTAACTAAGAAAAATTGCAACAGGGGCAATTTTGTCATTTGTCGCGACGGTGTCGGAATGGGCCGAAATTTGGCAAGGTGATTGGAAACGGCCCACGAAATTAGACTCGGGGTATAACTCGAGATCACGGGATTTTAGCCAAATTCCTTCGTTTGGGCCTCCGAATAATTAATTTCAGCACCAATTATGTCAGGTCGAAGAACTGCAAGACTGAAAATTTACAAAGGAAAACCGTACCAGGGACAATTTTGACATTTGTCGCGACGGTGTCAGAATTGGCCGAAATTTGGAAGGTTGATTGGAAACGGCCCTCGAAATTGGACTCGAGGCACAGACCTGGGATCACGGGATTTTAGCCAAATTTCTTCATTTTGGACTCCGAATAATTAATTTTCGTGTTAAATATGTCAGGTCGAAGAAGTGCTAGACAGAAAATTAACAAAGAAAAACCGTACCAGGGTAATTTTGTCGTTTGTCGTGACGGTGTCGGAATGGGCCGAAATTTGGTAAGCTGATTGGAAACAGCCTGCGAAATTGGACTCGGGGCACAGACCCGGGATCACGGGATTTTAGCCAAATTCGTTCTTTTGGGCGTTCGAATAATTAATTTCCGTATTAGTTATGTCAGGTTGAAGAAGTGCTGGACGAAAAATTGACAAAGAAAAACCGCACCAGGGGCAATTTTGTCATTTGTCGCGACGGTGTCGGAATGGGCCGAAATTCGGCAGGTGGATTGGAAACGGCCCATGAAATTGGACTCGTGGAACAGACCCGGGATCACGGGATTTTTGCCAAATTCCTTCGTTTCGGACTCCGAATAATTAATTTTAGTATTAATTATGTCAGGTTGAACAGGTGATGGACAGAAAATTAACAAAGAAAAATCGCATTAGGGGCAATTTTACCACTTGTCGCAACGGTGTTGAAATTCGTTGAAATTTGGCTGGTTGATTGGACATGGCCCGCGAATTGGACTCAGGGCACGGACTTGGGATCACAGGATTTTAGCCAATTTCCTTCATTTGGTCCTCCGAATAATTAATTTTCGTATTAATTATGTCAGGTTGTAGAAGTGCAGGACAGAAAATTTACAAAGAAAACCTGCACCAGGGGAAATTTTGTCATTTGTCACGACAGTGTCGGAATGGGCCGAAATTTGGCAGGTTGATTGGAAACAGCCCGCGAAATTGGACTCATGGGACAGACCCTAGATCATAGGATTTTAGACAAATTCCTTCGTTTGGACCTCCGAATAATTAATTTTCGTATTAATTATGTGAGGTCGAAGAAGCGATAGACAGAAAGTTAACAAAGAAAAACCGTACCAGGGGCAATTTTGTCATTTGTCGCGACGGTGTCGGAATGGGCCGAAATTTGGCAGGGTGATTGGAAACAGCCCGCGAAATTGGACTCGGGGCACAGACTCGGGATCACGGGATTTTAGCCAAATTCCTTCATTTGAGCCTCCGAATAATTAATTTCAGCATTAATTATATCGGGTCGAAGAGTGCTAGATAGAAAATTAACAATGAAAAACCGCACCAGGGGCAATTTAGTCATTTGTCGTGACGGTGTCGGAATGGGCCGAAATTTGGCAGGGTGATTGGAAACGGCCCACGAAATTGGACTCGAGGCATTGACCCGAGATCACGGGATTTTAGCCAAATTCCTTCGTTTGGGCCTCCGAAAAATTAATTTCAGCATCAATTATGTCAGGTCGAAGAAGTGCAAGACTGAAAATTTACAAAGCAAAACAGTACCAGGGGCAATTTTGTCATTTGTCGCGACAGTGTCAAAATTGGCCGAAATTTGGCAGGTTGATTGGAAACGGCCCGCGAAATTGGACTCGAGGCACAGACCTGGGATCATGGCATTTTAGCCAAATTTCTTCGTTTCGGACTCCGAACAATTAATTTCTGTATTAATTATGTCAGGTCGAAGAAGTGCTAGACAGAAAATTAACAAAGAAAAATCGTAACAGGGGCAATTTTGTCATTTGTCGCGACGGTGTCGGAATGGGCCAAAATTTGGCAGGGTAATAGGAAATGGCCTGCGAAATTGGACTCGAGGCATAGACCCGGGATCACGGGATTTTAGCCAAATTCCTTCATTTCGGACTCCGAATAATTAATTTTCGTATTAATTATGTCAAGTCGAAGAAGTGCTAGATAGAAAATTAACAAAGAAAAATCGCACCATGGGTAATTTCGTCATTTTTCGCGACGGTGTCGGAATAGGCCGAAATTTGGCAGGTTGATTGGAAACGGCCCGCAAAATTGGACTCTGGGCACAGACCCGGGATCACGGGATTTTAGCCAAATTCCTTCGTTTCGGACTCTGAATAATTAATTTTCGTATTAATAATGTCAGGTTGAAGAAGTGCTGGAGAGAAAATTAACAAAAAAAAATCGCACCAGGGGGAATTTTGTCATTTGTCACGATGGTGTCTGAATGGGCCGAAATTTGACAGGGTGATTGGAAACGGCCCGCGAAATTGGACTCGGGGCACAGACCCAAGATCTCGTGATTTTAGCCAAATTCCTTCGTTTCGGACTCTGAATAATTAATTTTCGTATTAATAATGTCAGGTTGAAGAAGTGCTGGAGAGAAAATTAACAAAAAAAAATCGCACCAGGGGGAATTTTGTCATTTGTCACGATGGTGTCTGAATGGGCCGAAATTTGACAGGGTGATTGGAAACGGCCCGCGAAATTGGACTCGGGGCACAGACCCAAGATCTCGTGATTTTAGCCAAATTCCTTCGTTTCGAACTCCGAATAATTAATTTTCGTATTAATAATGTCAGGTTGAAGAAGTGCTGGAGAGAAAATTAACAAAAAAAAATCGCACCAGGGGTAATTTTGTCATTTGTCACGATGGTGTCTGAATGGGCCGAAATTTGACAGGGTGATTGGAAACGGCCCGCGAAATTGGACTCGGGGCACAGACTCTGGATCACGGGATTTTAGCCAAATTCCTTCGTTTGGGCCTCCGAATAATTAATTTCAGCATTAAATATATCGGGTCGAAGAGTGCTAGACAGAAAATTAACAAAGAAAAATCGCACCAAGGGCAATTTTGTCATTTTTCGCGATGGTGTCGGAATGGGTCGTAATTTGGCAGGTTGATTGGAAACGGCCAACGAAATTGGACTCTGGGCACAGACCCAGGATCACGAAATTTTCGCCAAATTTGTTCTTCTGAGCGTTCAAATAATTAATTTACATATTAATTATGTCAGGTCGAAGAAGTGCTGGACGAAAAATTAACAAAGAAAAATCGCACCAGGGGCAATTTTGCCATTTATCGTGATGGTGTCGGAATGGGTCGAAATTTGGCAGGTTGATTGGAAACGGCCCGCGAAATTAGACTCGGGGCACAGACCCGAGATCATGGGATTTTAGCCAAATTCCTCCACTTGGGCCTCCGAATAATTAATTTCAGCATTAATTATGTCGGGTCGAAAAGCGATAGACAGAAAATTAACAAAGAAAAATCGCACCAAGGGCAATTTTGTCATTTGTCACGACGTTGTCGGAATGGGCCAAAATTTGGCAGCGTGATTGGAAACGGCCCACGAAATTGGACTCGGGGCATAGACCCGAGATCACGGGATTTTAGCCAAATTCCTTCGTTTGGGCC
>NW_019266132.1:0-8198 GCF_002742605.1 Olea europaea var. sylvestris
ATCGCGCTGGGGGCAATTTTGTCATTTTCGCGACTGTGTCGGAATGGGCTCAAGTTTGACAGGTTGATTGGGAAAAAAAATCGTGCCGGGTGAATTTCGTCATTTTTCGCAACTGCGTTGGAATTGGCTTAAATTTGACGGGTTGATCGGAAACAAAAATCGCGCCCAGGGCAATTTCGTCATTTTTCGCGACTGTGTCGGAATGGGCTGAAATTTGACTGGTTGATCGGAAATAAAAATCGCGCCGGGGACAATTTCGTCATTTTTCTCGACTGTGTCGGAAAGGGCTAAAATTTGACTGGTTTATCGGGAACGAAAACCTCGCCGGGTGATTTCGTCATTTTTCGCAATTGCGGCGGAATTGGCTAAAATTTGACGGTTGATCGGAAACAAAAATCGCGCCGGGGGCAATTTCGTCATTTTTCGCGACGGTGTCGGAGTGGGCTAAAATTTGACAGGTTGATCGGAAACAAAAATTGCGCCCCGAGCAATTTCGTCATTTTTCGCGACGGTGTCGGAGTGGGCTAAAATTTGACAGGTTGATCGGAAACAAAAATTGCGCCCCGAGCAATTTCGTCATTTTTCGCGACGGTGTCGGAAGGGGCTAAAATTTGACGGGTTGATCGGAAACAAAAATCGCGCCCGGGGCAATTTCGTCATTTTTCGCGACTGTGTCGGAATGGGCTGAAATTTGACTGGTTGATCGGAAATAAAAATCGCGCCGGGGACAATTTCGTCATTTTTCTCGACTGTGTCGGAAAGGGCTAAAATTTGACTGGTTTATCGGGAACGAAAACCTCGCCGGGTGATTTCGTCATTTTTCGCAATTGCGGCGGAATTGGCAAAAATTTGACTGTTGATCGGAAACAAAAATCACGCCGGGGGCAATTTCGTCATTTTTCGTGACTGTGTCGGAATCGGCTCAAATTTGACAGGTTGATCGGGAACAAAAACCGAGACGAATGAATTTCGTCATTTTTGGCAACTGCATCGGAATTGGCTCAAATTTGACGGGTTGATCGAAAACAAAAATCGCGCCGGGGAAATTTCCTCATTTTTCGCGACTGTGTCGGAATGGGCTGAAATTTGACTGGTTGATCGGAAATAAAAATCGCGCTGGGGACAATTTTCTTCATTTTCCTCGACTGTGTCGGAATGGGTTAATATTTGACAGGTTGATCGGAAACAAAAATCGCGCCGGGGGCAATTTCGTCATTTTTCGCGACTGTGTCGGAATGGATAAAATTTAACAGGTTGATCGGAAACAAAAAACCGCGCCGTGGGCAATTTAGTCATTTTTCGCGACTGTATCGGAATGGGATAAAATTTGACTGGTTGATCGGAACCAAAAAAATCGAGCAGGGGGCAATTTCGTCATTTTTCGCGACTGTGTCGGAATGGGCTCAAATTTGACGGGTTGATCGGGAACAAAAATCGCGCCGGCGACAATTTCGTCATTTTTCAAGACTGTGTCGGAATGGGCTCAAATTTGACAGGTTGATCGGGAACGAAAACCGCGTCGGGTGATTTCGTCATTTTTCGCAATTGCGGCGGAATTGGCTAAAATTTGACGGTTGATCGGAAACAAAAAACGCGCCGGGGGCAATTTCGTCATTTTTCGTGACTGTGTCGACATGGGCTCAAATTTGACAGGTTGATCGGGAACAAAAACCGCGACGAATGAATTTCGTCATTTTTCGCAAC
This sequence comes from Olea europaea var. sylvestris, assembly GCF_002742605.1. Taxonomy (NCBI): domain Eukaryota; kingdom Viridiplantae; phylum Streptophyta; class Magnoliopsida; order Lamiales; family Oleaceae; genus Olea; species Olea europaea. Next base: position 1,705 of record NW_019266132.1, read on the forward strand.
TGCGTCGGAATTGGCTAAAATTTGACGGGTCGATCGAAAACAAAAATCGTGCCAGGGCAATTTCCTCATTTTTCGCGATTGTGTCGGAATGGGCTGGAATTTGACTGGTGGATCGGAAATAAAAATCGCGCCGGGGACAATTTCGTCATTTTTCTCGACTGTGTCGGAATGGGCTCAAATTTGACTGGTTGATCGGGAACGAAAACCGCGCCGGGTGATTTCGTCATTTTTCACGACTGCGTCGGAATTGGCTAAAATTTGACGGGTTGATCGGAAACAAAAATCGCGCCGGGCAATTTCCTCATTTTTCGCGACTGTGTCGGAATGGGCTGAAATTTGACTTGTTGATCGGAAATAAAACTCGCGCCGTGGACAATTTCGTCATTTTTCGCGACTGTGTCGGAATGGGCAAAAATTTGACGGTTGATCGGAAACAAAAACCGCGTCGGGGGCACTTTCGTCATTTTTCGCGACTGTGTCGGAAATGGCTAAAATTTGACCGGTTGATCGGAAACAAAAGCCGTGCCGGGGGCAATTTCTTCATTTTTCGCGACTGTGCCGGAATAGGCTGAAATTTTACTGGTTGATAGGAAACAAAAATCGCGCCGAGGGCAATTTCGTCATTTTTCGCGACTGTGTCGGAAATGGCTAAAATTTGACCGGTTGATCGGAAACAAAAGCCGTGCCGGGGGCAATTTCTTCATTTTTCGGCGACTGTGCCGGAATAGGCTGAAATTTTACTGGTTGATAGGAAACAAAAATCGCGCCGAGGGCAATTTCGTCATTTTTCGCGACTGTGTCGGAAATGGCTAAAATTTGACCGGTTGATCGGAAACAAAAGCCGTGCCGGGGGCAATTTCTTCATTTTTCGGCGACTGTGCCGGAATAGGCTGAAATTTTACTGGTTGATAGGAAACAAAAATCGCGCCGAGGGCAATTTCGTCATTTTTCGCGACTGTGTCGGAAATGGCTAAAATTTGACCGGTTGATCGGAAACAAAAGCCGTGCCGGGGGCAATTTCTTCATTTTTCGGCGACTGTGCCGGAATAGGCTGAAATTTTACTGGTTGATAGGAAACAAAAATCGCGCCGAGGGCAATTTCGTCATTTTTCGCGACTGTGTCGGAAATGGCTAAAATTTGACCGGTTGATCGGAAACAAAAGCCGTGCCGGGGGCAATTTCTTCATTTTTCGGCGACTGTGCCGGAATAGGCTGAAATTTTACTGGTTGATAGGAAACAAAAATCGCGCCGAGGGCAATTTCGTCATTTTTCGCGACTGTGTCGGAAATGGCTAAAATTTGACCGGTTGATCGGAAACAAAAGCCGTGCCGGGGGCAATTTCTTCATTTTTCGGCGACTGTGCCGGAATAGGCTGAAATTTTACTGGTTGATAGGAAACAAAAATCGCGCCGAGGGCAATTTCGTCATTTTTCGCGACTGTGTCGGAATGGGCTGAAATTTGACTGGTTGATCGGAAATAAAAATTGCGCCGGGGACAATTTCGTCATTTTTCTCGAATGCGTCGGAATGGGCTAAAATTTGACTGGTTAATCGGAAACGAAAATCGCACCGGGGGCAATTTCGTCATTTTTCGCGACTGAGTCGGAAATGGCTAAAATTTGACCGGTTGATCGGAAACAAAAGCCGCGCCGGGGGCAATTTCGTCATTTTTCGCGACTGTGCCGGAATGGGCTGAAATTTTACTGGTTGATAGGAAACAAAAATCGCGACGGGGGCAATTTCGTCATTTTTCGCGACTCTGTCGGAATGGGCTGAAACTTGACTGGTTGATCGAAAATAAAAATCGCGCCGGGGACAATTTCGTCATTTTTCTCGATTGTGTCGGAATGGGCTAAAATTTGACTGGTTGATCGGAAACAAAAACCGCGCCGGGTGATTTCTTCATTTTTCGCGACTGTGCCGGAATGGGCTGAAATTTCACTGGTTGATAGGGAACAAAAATCGAGCCGGGGGCAATTTCGTCATTTCTCGCGACTGTGTCGGAATGTGCCAAAATTTTACAGGTTGATCGGAAACAAAAAATCACGTCGGGGGCAATTTCGTCAATTTTCACGACTGTGTCGGAATGGGCTCAAATTTGACAGGCTGATCGGGAACAAAAATCGCGCCGGGGGCAATTCCGTCATTTTTCGAGACTGTGTCGGAATGGACTGAAATTTGACTGGTTGATAAGAAACAAAAATCGCGCCGGGGGCAATTTTGTCATTTTTAGCAACTGTGTCGAAATGGGCTGAAATTTGACTGGTTGATCGGAAATAAAAATCGCGCCGAGGACAATTTCGTCATTTTTCTCGACTGTGTCGGAAAGGGCTAAAATTTGACTGTTGATCGGAAACAAAAAACGCTTCAGGGGCAATTTCGTCATTTTTCACGACTGTGTCAGAATATGCTGAAGTTTGACTGGTTGATCGGAAATAAAAATCGCGCCGGGGACAATTTCGTCATTTTTCTCGACTGTGTCGAAAAGGACTAAAATTTGACTGTTGATCAGAAACAAAAATCGCTTCAGGGGCAATTTCGTCATTTTTCGCGACTGTGTCGGAATGGGCTCAAGTTTGACAGGTTGATCGAAAATAAAAATCGCGCCGGGGGGAATTTCGTCATTTTTCGCGACGGTGTCGGAATCGACTAAAATTTGACTGGTTGGGGTGAATTTCGTCATTTTTCGCGACGGTGTCGGAATCGACTAAAATTTGACTGGTTGGGGTGAATTTCGTCATTTTTCGCGACGGTGTCGGAATCGACTAAAATTTGACTGGTTGGGGTGAATTTCGTCATTTTTCGCGACGGTGTCGGAATCGACTAAAATTTGACTGGTTGGGGTGAATTTCGTCATTTTTCGCGACGGTGTCGGAATCGACTAAAATTTGACTGGTTGGGGTGAATTTCGTCATTTTTCGCGACGGTGTCGGAATCGACTAAAATTTGACTGGTTGGGGTGAATTTCGTCATTTTTCGCGACGGTGTCGGAATCGACTAAAATTTGACTGGTTGGGGTGAATTTCGTCATTTTTCGCGACGGTGTCGGAATCGACTAAAATTTGACTGGTTGGGGTGAATTTCGTCATTTTTCGCGACGGTGTCGGAATCGACTAAAATTTGACTGGTTGGGGTGAATTTCGTCATTTTTCGCGACGGTGTCGGAATGGGCTGAAATTTGACTGGTTGATCGAAAATAAAAATCGCGCCGGGGACAATTTCGTCATTTTTCTCGATTGTGCCGGAATGGGCTAAAATTTGACTGGTTGATCGGAAAAAAAATTTGCGCCGGGGGTAATTTCGTCATTTCTCGCGACTGTGTCGGAATGTGCTAAAATTTTACAGGTTGATCGGAAACAAAAAATCACGTCGGGGGCAATTTCGTCATTTTTCGCGACTGTGTCGGAATGGGCTGAAATTTGACTGGTTGATCGGAAATAAAAATCGCGCCGGGGACAATTTCGTCATTTTTCTCGATTGTGCCGGAATGGGCTAAAATTTGACTGGTTGATCGGAAAAAAAATTTGCGCCGGGGGTAATTTCGTCATTTCTCGCGACTGTGTCGGAATGTGCCAAAATTTTACAGGTTGATCGGAAACAAAAAAACACGTCGGGGGCAATTTCGTCATTTTTCGCGACTGTGTCGGAATGGGCTCAAATTTGACAGGCTGATCGGGAACAAAAGTCGCGTCGGGGGCAATTTCGTCATTTTTCGTGACTGTGTGGGAATGGGCTGAAATTTGACTGGTTGATCGAAAATAAAAATCGCGCCGGGGACAATTTCGTCATTTTTCGCGACTGTGTCGGAATGGGCTCAAATTTGACAGGCTGATTGGGAACAAAAATCGCGCCGGGGGTAATTTCGTCATTTTTCGCGACTGTGTCGGAATGGGCTGAAATTTGACTGGTTGATAGGAAACAAAAATCGCGCCGGGGGAAATTTTGTCATTTTTAGCGACTGTGTCGGAATGCGCTGAAATTTGACTGGTTGATCGGAAATAAAAATCGCGCCGAGGACAATTTCGTCATTTTTCTCGACTATGTCGAAAAGGGCTAAAATTTGACTGTTGATCGGAAACAAAAAACGCTTCAGGGGCAATTTCGTCATTTTTCACGACTGTGTCAGAATATGCTGATGTTTGACTGGTTGATCGGAAATAAAAATCGCGCCGGGGACAATTTCGTCATTTTTCTCGACTGTGTCGGAAAGGGCTAAAATTTGACTGTTGATCAGAAACAAAAATCGCTTCAGGGGCAATTTCGTCATTTTTCGCGACTGTGTCGGAATGGGCTCAAATTTAACTGGTTGATCGGAAACAAAAATCGCGCTGGGGGCAATTATGTCATTTTCGCGACTGTGTCGGATTGGGCTCAAGTTTGACAGGTTGATCGGGAAAAAAAATCGCGCCGGGTGAATTTCGTCATTTTTCGCAACTGCATTGGAATTGGCTTAAATTTGACGGGTTGATCGGAAACAAAAATCGCGCCCGGGGCAATTTCGTCATTTTTCGCGACTGTGTCGGAATGGGCTGAAATTTGACTGGTTGATCGGAAATAAAAATCGCGCCGGGGACAATTTCGTCATTTTTCTCGAATGCGTCGGAATGGGCTAAAATTTGAATGGTTGATCGGAAACGAAAATCGCGCTGGGGGCAATTTCGTATTTTTCGCGACTGTGTCGGAATTGGCAGAAATTTGACTTGGTGGTCAGAAATAAAAATCGCATCGGGGACAATTTCGTCATTTTTCTCGACTGTGTCGGAATGGGCTAAAATTTGACTGTTGATCGGAAACCAAAACCGCTTCAGGGGCAATTTCGTCATTTTTCACAACTGTGTCAGAATGGGCTGAAATTTGACTGGTTGATTGGAAATAAAAATCGCGCCGGGGACAATTTCGTCATTTTTCTCGACTGTGCCGGAAAAGGGCTTAAATTTCACCGGTTGATCGGAAACAAAAATCTCTTCAAGGGCAATTTCGTCATTTTTAACGACTGTGTCGGAATGGGCTCAAATTTGACTGGTTGATCGGAAATAAAAATGGCGCCGGGGACAATTTCGTCATTTTTCTCGACTGTGTCGGAAAGGGCTAAAATTTGACTGGTTTATCGGGAACGAAAACCGCGCCGGGTGATTTCGTCATTTTTCGCAATTGCGGCGGAATTGGCAAAAATCTGACTGTTGATCGGAAACAAAAATCGCGCCAGGGGCAATTTCGTCATTTTCCGTGACTCTGTCGGAATGGGCTCAAATTTGACAGGTTGATCGGGAACAAAAACCGAGACGAATGAATTTCATCATTTTTGGCAACTGCATCGGAATTGGCTAAAATTTGACGGGTTGATCGAAAACAAAAATCGCGCCGGGGAAATTTCCTCATTTTTCGCGACTGTGTCGGAATGGGCTGAAATTTGACTGGTTGATCGGAAATAAAAATCGCGCCAGGGACAATTTTCTTCGTTTTCCTCGACTGTGTCGGAATGGGTTAATATTTGACGGTTGATCGGAAACAAAAATCGCGCCGGGGGCAATTTCGTCATTTTTCGTGACTGTGTCGACATGGGCTCAAATTTGACAGGTTGATCGGGAACAAAAACCGCGACGAATGAATTTCGTCATTTTTCGCAACTGCGTCGGAATTGGCTTAAATTTGACGGGTCGATCGAAAACAAAAATCGTGCCAGGGCAATTTCCTCATTTTTCGCGACTGTGTCGGAATGGGCTGAAATTTGACTAGTTGATCGGAAAAAAAAAATCGCGCTGGGGGCAATTTCGTCATTTTTCGCGACTGTGTCGGAATGGGCTAAAATTTGACTGGTTGATCGGAAAAAAAATTTGCGCCGGGGGCAATTTCGTCATTTCTCGCGACTGTGTCGGAATGGGCTGAAATTTGACTAGTTGATCGGAAAAAAAAAATCGCGCTGGGGGCAATTTCGTCATTTTTCGCGACTGTGTCGGAATGGGCTAAAATTTGACTGGTTGATCGGAAAAAAAATTTGCGCCGGGGGCAATTTCGTCATTTCTCGCGACTGTGTCGGAATGGGCTGAAATTTGACTGGTTGATCGGAAATAAAAATCGCGCCGAGGACAATTTCGTCATTTTTCTCGACTGTGTCGGAAAGGGCTAAAATTTGACTGTTGATCGGAATCAAAAATCGCTTCAGGGGCAATTTCGTCATTTCTCGCGACTGTGTCGGAATGGGCTGAAATTTGACTAGTTGATCGGAAAAAAAAAATCGCGCTGGGGGCAATTTTGTCATTTTCGCGACGGTGTCGGAATGGGCTCAAGTTTGACAGGTTGATCGGGGAAAAAAATCGCGCCGGGTGAATTTTGTTATTTTTCGCAACTACGTTGGAAAATTCTAAAATTTGACGGGTTGATCGGAAACAAAAATCGCGCCCGGGGCAATGTCGTCATTTTTCGCGACTGTGTCGGAATGGGCTGAAATTTGACTTGTTGATCAGAAATAAAAATCGCATCGGGGACAATTTCG
>NW_019266133.1:0-8196 GCF_002742605.1 Olea europaea var. sylvestris
AAAATTATGAACATTCTTGCATGAGTTATGAACAGGCACTCCCCTTTATTTACCTCAGTTCATCATACAACTGATCCACAGATTAGGACATTTTAGCTTCCACTATTTTTCACGAAAATCATGCTTTCAATTATGGCCTCTATGCTAAACCCAAGTAGAAGTCATGATTCACAGTTTTATCGAAGATTTAACAAAGAAGATCCAACTCATTCAACCTCACTAAAACAGGTTGAACAACGGGAACAATGTCAAGTTGCATCAGATGAAATGATTAGCCAGTGTTCTGTAAGTTTATTTACCAATGGCTGGCTCCTCTCTATCATGAATTAACGATGTAATTCTCATGGGATATCTCAGCTAACTTTTACATTAAAAAAATATTCATTTAATTCAGAAAGCAAATAACTACTTACACGTTTAACAAAAGGCATCATGAGACCAAATAGAGCCCCATCACAATGGATATAAAATCTGTCATGTGAAAATCCAGTTTCTTTAAGGGTTTGGATCACCAAATCAAGATCATCCATAGCACCTTTTATAGTTGTTCCTACAAAAAGGTGATTGATAAGGACACATTAATATGAGGAAATCATTGAAAATGACCCAATAACCCATGTGTATTTCCAAAGTAGCCTTTGACCAGATTTTAGAGAAAAAAAAACGAAAATTGATTTTAAACGTCAAAATTCCAAAATACCTTCAGACGGTCACTTTCTCATTTGCTCACAATCGGCCAAAACCAAGGAAAAGTTACGGTCGGTTTCCAGTCGGTAGACATTTTCAGTTCATCTCCGGCGACCTTCTTCTTGTTAAGGTAAGCTTCGAGTTGTTAATTAACTAGATTTGTAGAACCCCAAATAATTCTAAACACCTTAGTGATACTAAAACATGAATATTGGATGACCAAAGTATACTTCCGATTTTTAGTTTCATTTGAGACCCATTTTCTACATAGGAAACATTCGATTTGGAAAATGATATCTAAATAAAAGTTGTAGCTCTTTGAGTTAACTTTCCAATGCACTTTGAATTACCTCAATCGGATATCGGGAGAAAAAGTTATGATAGTAACACTGAAAGTTGTGCAGTGTCAACCGAACTACAACCGGTCGACCGAAACTGCCTGGAATGAAAATTCTCGTTTTGCTTTATAATTTAAATATTTATTTTCATCAATTATTTGACCATTCATTTGCTAAAAAGTTATGGGATATTTACCTATAAATAGAGACCTCATTTCACTCATTTTTTCTCACACCAAAAGCAAGAAGAGCTTTTACATACTAAAAAAAGAGTTTCCAAGAGAGAAAAAGAGAGAGAGGAAAACTATTTTTCCTAAAAGTTTAAACCTTCAAGCATCAATTCTCAACGATTTTCAAACATCCAAGGAGTGCATTTCTTTCAACGTCCAAGTTTCATCGAAATTTTCAATCCAAGTTTTCAAAGTTTCAAAAGCATCAATCAAGGTAGGTAGAGGTGCAATGTGTTTAATCGTGTTAAGTTATAAGTTTCGATTCATGTTAATGTTTGTATGTCAAATGGTACTCCGGTACGGCATATCCCTCTATGTTAATGGTTGTATGTCAAATGGTACTTTGGTACGGCATACCCCTCTATGTTGAAGAAATGTTCGTATGTCAAATGGTGCCCTCGGGTACGGCATACCCCTTCATGTCAAATGGTGCCTCCGGGTACGGCATGTATGAAAAGTTATAAAGTTAATGTTTTGAAATGTATAGCTTGATCACGACTGCACTTATGACACCTATTAAGTTTTTCAACTTACGGGTTTAATCTCATCTCTACAAATTGAAGGAATTCTACCTCGGGTATGAATAGAGGAGATGATGGTGAGTGATGCAACGAGCCCATGAAAATCCAGTGAATAAGTGATTTGGATTTATTTTTATGAAATGTTTTCCAATGTTATTTCTTTAAAGTTTTGAATAACGCAGAATGCGAGAACAAGTTATGTTTTCTTCAAATAAATTACATTTTGTTGTTTTGAAAAATGATTCAGAGTTTTTGTTTGAAATATTTGAAGTATTGTTATTTAAATTATTATCCGAAGATGTAAGCTTCCGCTAAAACGTATACACTTGTAACTAAACCACCGGTTAAACTAAGTAAAGTAAGTAGCGTTCCGGTCCACTAGGGGTTGGGGCGTTACAAGATTAATGTTTAGATTTTCATATTGTGTGTTAATGTTGAATTTGTGGAGGTTTCTGGAATGTAATATTGGTTATGTAGGTGTAGAAGTATGAATATGGGTCTAAATTGGAGAATAATAGGTGGATTTTGAGATTTGCAAGCTTTTCTCACCGGAAATGAAGATTTTCCGGCAAATGCCACATTTTGGGGATGTTAACAGTCGACGCTTAGCTGTTAACAACCGGGTGCCCGACTGTCTGTTAACAGTAGGAACAGTCGGCCCAATAACAATTTTTTAAATTTGGACTAATTAACAGTCGGCCCATTATTTGGATTGACTGTTTAGTCAGCTTATTGACTGTTAAGCGGGCCGACTGTTACGGTCAGTGCATCTACCCGAGTTGATGGTCACGATCAGGGGTGCGACCAAATGCTAGATAGATTGAAGCTTGGGCTGGTCCACATCCTCGAGAGTGTGATGAGGTGTCATCACAAGAAGACTGCCATCGACATTTTTCATTTGAAAGTTGTTGACAACTTCGATGCGTTCAACAATTATCCATGGAGTCGGAGATGCTACAAATACATGTCTTCACCAAATCACACTCGAGGCCCAAGGGGTCAATGCGTAAATACAATACATATAGATTCTTCTTAGCGGTGCAGGTAAATGTTTAATATAATTAAAGTTAAAGTTTTAGTATATTACATCTATGCATAATAAATGTATGTATTGCAGATTCGGGTGTATGAGACAGTCCCTGTACTGGGGGCCCACTTCGCGAATTGAGGAGAGACACAATGCCCTTTGATGCATCATTAGAGATCGTCGCGAAAGGACGGATGCCTACTGGGAAACAGTTATCGGCCCTCCTCGACGATCCTCAGGTAAGTATTATGCATTTGTTATTTATATTCTATGTAATTTAAAATCTGTTTACATGATCGTTAACTAGTTGAAATGTCAATATATCAGCTTGAAGTCATACCTGAGTTGATGCCGTCGATGGAAGAGGAGGCTCGGGGTCTTGTTCGGGATTTAGGTGTTCCGCACACCTAAGATGAGGAGATGTCTGATCCGAGCCTGAACCGAGATTAGGTATGTGAATTAATTATAATTTATTGAATATCATCGAAGTATAATTTTATTGAATAATTTTTAATGTTATTTATGTAGGAAGGCGGTCGAGCTGATCTACGATCACCTCCGCCGAGGGTATCGTTGCCATTAGCATCACCTCCGTTGAGGGCATCGCCACCGCTGAGGGTATCTCCTTCTCCCTCGTCCAGACATGTCTACCGTGTATCTCCGACACACAGTGATGATTTGTATGCCCGTCTGACTGGATTTATAGCGGAGGAGGTCGGTGCTCTACGACGAGAGTTGACGAAGAGGGTCGATGATTTGGGACGAGAGTTGACAGGGAGGGTCCATGATGTTGGAATGCTACGGTCTTGCATTGTCGACCTTCAGGACACGGTAGCGGCACTTAGAGGAGATTTAGCCGGTAGGCGATAGGGGGACAGAGGGGATGGTGGAGATGATGATCGAGAGGGTGGCAGAGATGGTGATGGAGAGGAGGTCACCCACATTTTTGGAGTGATGAAACATTAGAATCATTTTGATTGTTTATGGAGAGGGGACGACGGAGATGGTGGCCCCAATGAGAGGGGCGGATGAGGTGGCGACAGAGGGGGGAAGCCCCGATGGAAAGGACGGAGGAGGTGACGATGGAGGAGGTGGCCCTGATGGGAGGGGCGGATGAGGTGGCCCTGGAGGTCGAGAGGACGCCCGTCATGATTGAGGGTAAGAGACATGCTGTTGATGAAAAGGAGCAAGTGGTCGGCAAGAGGTTGAGTACCGTCACAGTATGTTGTTTCCCCCTTCACGATTGAGGCAAAGAGGAGGACGTTCATCGATGATACACACCCGAACTTATTCAGGGAGGTGGACAACGCCAAGTTGAAAGCGTTCGAGATGGAGTGAAGGAGAATTATCTCCGGGTAAGTATTGTATGATTTTAATAAAGCACTCTCCGCTAACTCGTCTATGCTTTTTTTAACATTTCCTTATTTTTTCAGAGTTTGCTGCACGATAGGCAACCGGACGGTCTCGGATGCTTACAAGTGGTTCCACGATATCACCACTTCGGGAGCTTGGCTCGCCGATGATGTAAGTGAACTATTTATTTCGTGTTTTCTATGTATATGTCACTTTGTGTTTATTAAATGAATAACTCATACTTTTCTGGTGTTTCCTAATACAGCATATCGACGTGGCCATTGACTTGCTGCGAGATCGACCTCAAAGACATCCAAAATCATTTGACGTCCATAGTCGAGTCATATTAAACACCGAGTTCCTGCTTGCCGTTACCATAGAGTATCAGTCGCTTCAACTTATGGGTAACGTGTACACGGTGACAAAATATATGCTTGAGTGGGTTATAGGAATGTCACCGAGTGTCGGGGGAAAATCATGGGAGGGTTGTAAACATATGTACATTTCAGCTTGCATCAATAATCACTATGTTACGCTGGAGATCATTTTTGTTGACACGATTATATAGGTGTACGATCCAGATCATTCATGTTTGACACAAGGCCACAGCTGTAGCAAAACTTGGAGTCCGTAGTTATAATTATTCCTATGATGGTCAGACAAGAGGGGAAGACTGTACAGGACAGATTGCGGATTGTTCAAAACACGACGACAATGCGATAGTCCATAAGGTAAGTGTTTGAACTTTGTTGTTTTCATCTTTCAGATTTAGTTTTTAGCTACAAAGTACTGAACTGATCCATTTTTGTTCAATTGTAGCGGTGACTACGACATATTTGCCATTAATTACGTTGATGGAATCAACCAATCGTGAATACAGAACTGGAGAAAGAAGCTAACTTGTGATTTGTTTGAATTTAATGGTGACCCGTAAATTTGTATTAAAAATATGTAACATTCGAATTGTAAATTTAATTATTTTTTGTGATTATGAAATAATTGTAAATTTGTGTTCAATGTATATAACATTTACATTGAAAATTTAATTTTTTTTTTTTGTAAGTTGATTTTTTATTATTTTACACATATGTCGAGTATGGAACTATTTTTTTCATATGAATCATTATAAATATCATTTATCAAGAATAAATATTTAACACTGAACATTTATGAAGAACAAATATTGAATAGTGTAAAGTAAATGGAAATATTATTCATTTAACGTACCTGTCTAATTGTTATTTAGGGGAATTTGACTGGTACAAAATTGCTGTGTATGCTCTATGGCTCTGCATTTGCCACACCTACGCGATCGAGGAAACACTCTGGTAGATAGTATTCTAGATGTATTTGAACGTCCAGGACCACGCGGTTCAATTGCTGATGGCAACAAATTATGAAATAGGAGAATGTGCTCGGGAACTTCCCACTCAGCTTCATTCGGCAGAGGAAATATAGTCTCAACATATATTGTTCTCCAAGACTCAGTCGTATAATACAAAGAGCATGACATTCTCGCTGCAAAGCCTCGATACATGGCCACCGCAACTGCATGCTCACATGAAAACTCTCCAACTGAAATCTCTCACAAGTGCATGTCATCTAGTGCTTCCACATTCAACTTCCTCACAACCTCTGCCACCTTAAAGAGTTTATCCTCTTGAGCTGGGGTCAATACGCTAGTGCAACTCTGTGATGCGCACGTCGGTCATGAAACCATTGTTGCAGCTTGTTATAAATGTTCTCAATCATTGTGAGAATTAGTAACTCTCGATCCTTCTTAAACAATGCATTGAGAGACGCCGCGTTATTCGATGTCATCATGTTGTATCGACGTCTTGGAAAGTATGACGACGCCTAATGTTCGATCCCCATGTTCGTCAGATACTCCAATGCCGGTAATGATTTACTTCCTATCTCGAACATGAACTTATTACGCTCTTCAGCACTGTAAGCTTCGGCTGCTCCCCTGAACAATGAAACGATACTTTTGCCCCAATACCTAGTCTTCAAATTACCTTGTATATGGTACATGCAATATCCATGATGTGCCTTGGGAAAAACTTCAGTGATACCGTTTAATATAGATTGTCCCCGATCGGTTACAAATGGTAAGGGACTTCTCCGATCACTTCCCTCAGTTTAGAAAAGAACCAACGCATGGACAGATCATTCTTGCTGTCGACTATGAATAATACAATAAGGTAAATTTGGATGTTGGTGTCTTGACATGTAGCAATAATTAATTTGTCTTGATATTTAACTTTCAAAGTTGTACCATCAACTAAAATTACGAGTCGCATTGCATTTCGAAAATCCTAAATACATTGTTAGAGCCATGAAGAAATATTTAAAATAATTATCACCCCCCGTCTCAATAAAAAATGCCGTGTCAGGATTAGTTGTCCCCATGTTAAGGCAATACCTGGCCAATTTAGCATAGCTCTCCTTAGTCGATCCCATTAAATCCTCCAGCGCATATTCTTTGACCTTCTAGGCTTTTTGGTAGCTCATGACCATTCCATACTCTCGACGAACGTCGTTAATGATGTCCGAAGGTCCGTAGATCGTCCGTGGGTCCTGATACTTGTGCATCATCTATCGACCAATAAACCATGCTCGAGCTTGCCTGTGATCATTTCGACAAATTTTCACTTCACAAGTATGTTCCCGTGCATATTTGCGAACTACAAAGCACTCATTCGTGTCCATCTTAATCGCTCTCAAGCGCCAATTGCAATTGTAAAAAACGCAGACAACTGTCAACAATGACTTGGTTGATTTTTTTTTACCTTGAACTCAAAATTATATTTTAATGTCATCCGGTGCATAGCTTCCTACAAATCATTCTTGATTTCAAATAGTTGCTCGACATACAAATCCTCATCATCGGGAGCCACACGTGAAGAATTGGAGGACGGTCCACTTGTTCCACCCCCTGAGCTGCCACTGCGCTCAGGCCTCTGTCGGGATAAAGCAATTAAATTTTCATTTGTAAAATCATTTATATTTTTGTTGTCCTCAACTATCAACGGAATTCTGTGCGTAACAGTGACTTCACGATCAGTAGCAACTGTCTCAGGAATAACCACATCATATGCAGGAACTATCTCCACTATCTCCAAAAAATCTCGGTCATTATTATCCGCTCCATCTGAATCTTCACGTTTACCTTCAACAACATCTTTCTTAACTAAAGTCACGCCAAGAACAGTCGGAGTCCTATCCATTTTATTCAATTCTAATAGATAATTCAATTTAGTATCATTAGTAACAAATATAGGTGGCATCGGAATGGACGAATCCATTCAGCTTATTTTACAAATCCTGGTACACTTTCGCATATGATGTACTCTCTGTTATGGGAATTGCAATACAATCACATACATCACTCGTCCATCTTCATTCCCATTTATTATTTTCATTCAGTTTGAAATCAACGAAATAACAAACCGAGATTATCATATCTGCATGACGATATAGAATTTTTAAATCAATTACAACACCAAAAATTCAGATATTTAATCAACTTGTAATTAAAATTATAAGACAATTGTCAAAACAAAAATTAATAATAAAAAAAATTTGTAAAACAGCCGACTGTGAACTGTTTTACAGTCGACAGTCAATTGTTTAAAGCCGACAGTTGGTCGGCTGTTAATGTGAGAAACAGCTTACTAACAGTCGTCGGCTGTTAGACAGTCTTTTGACAGTCAGCTGTCTGCTGTCTAACATTCTTTGTTAACATCCCACAGTTAATCGCTGGACTTTATTTTTCTATAGTTCTAATGAAAAAAATTATAGATCTGTTAAAAAAAAAATTTCTACTAACTATTGTGTTATTTAACAACTCAAACGTACACTAACTTACTGAAATCGAAATTAAGTATGTGTAAAAATATACTTACCGATTTGAAGTAATTGATCTCAAAAAAATTCTGGCTTCGGCGTTTAAATTTTTTTGATATTTTGAGGTTCAAGCAGATGAAAAATGAGAGTTTTTCTGTGTTCAAAACTCGTTCTGCAGTTTTTCAAGTGGG
>NW_019266134.1:0-8195 GCF_002742605.1 Olea europaea var. sylvestris
GTGTCCGTTTTGGGCACATAAGAACTTTTTGGAAATGTAGCGACCATTTTGGATTGAACTCACCACTTCGTCGTGACGTATGAAGCATTTCGGCAATTTTTCGAAAGAATGAGCATTTGCATATTTGGAACGCTTGGATTGTCGGCGTAGGAAGAATTGAGCGTAACTTTTGCACACGGTGTCCGTTTTGGGTCCATAAGTACTTTTTGGAAATGTAGCGACCGTTTTGGATTGAACTCACCACTTCGTCGTGACGTACGAGTGATTTTGGCCATTTTTCGATGGAATGAGCACTTGCATATTTAGAACGCTTGGAGAGTCGGCGGACGAAGAATTGAGCGTACCTTTTGCACACGGTGTCCGTTTTGGGCCCAAAAGAACTTTTTGGAGATGTAGCGACCATTTTGGATTGAACTCACCACTTCATCGTGATGTATGGGGGATTTCGGCCATTTTTCAAATGAATGACCACATGCATATTTGGAACGCTTGGATTGTCGGCGTACGAAGAATTGAGCGTAACATTTGCACGCGGTGTCCGTTTTGGGCCCATAAGTACTTTTTGGAAACGTAGCGATCGTTTTGGATTGAACTCACCACTTCGTCGTGACGTACGAGTGATTTTGGCCATTTTTTGATGGAATGAGAACTTGCATATTTAGAACGCTTGGAGAGTCGACGGACGAAGAATTGAGCGTAACTTTCGCAAACGGTGTCCGTTTTCGGCCCATAAGAACTTTTTGGAAATGTAGCGACCGTTTTGGATTGAACTCACCACTTCGTCGTGACGTAGGAGGGATTTTGGCCATTTTTCGAAAGAATGAGCACTTGCATATATGGAACGCTTGGATTGACAGCGTACAAAGAATTGAGCGTAACTTTTGCACACGGTGTCCGTTTTGGGCCCATAAGGACTTTTTGGAAATGTAGCGATCGTTTTGGATTGAACTCACCACTTCGACGTGACGTACGAGGGATTTTGGCAATTTTTCAAAAGAATGAGTACTTGCAGATTTAGAACGCATGGAAAGTCGGCGGACGAAGAATTGAGCGTAACTTTTGCACACGGTGTCCGTTTTGGGCCCATAAGAACTTTTCGGAAATGTAGCGACCGTTTTGGATTGAACTCACCACTTCGTCGTGACGTATGAGGGATTTGGGCCATTTTTTGAAAGAATGAGCACTTGCATATATGGAACGCTTGGATTGACAGCGTACAAAGGATTGAGTATAACTTTTGCACACGGTGTCCGTTTTGGGCCCATAAGAACTGTTTGGAAATGTAGCGACCGTTTTGGATTAAACTCACCACTTTGTCGTGACGTATGAGTGATTTTGGCCATTTTTCGAAAGAATGACCACTTGCATATTTGGAACGCTTGGATTGTCGGCGTAAGAAGAATTGAGCGTAACTTTTGCACACGGTGTCCGTTTTGGTCCCATAAGTACTTTTCGGAAACGTAGCGACCGTTTTGGATTGAACTCACCACTTTGTCATGACGTACAAGTGATTTTGGCCATTTTTCGATGGAATGAGCACTTGCATATTTAGAAAGTTTGGAGAGTCGGCGGACGAAGAATTGAGCGTAACTTTCGCACACGGTGTCAGTTTTGGGCCCATAAGAAATTTTTGGAAATGTAGCGACCGTTTTGGATTGAACTCACCACTTTATCATGACTTACGAGAGATTCTAGCTATTTTTTGAAAGAATGAGCACTTTCATATTTAGAACGCTTGGAGTGTCGGCGGACGAAGAATTGAGCATAACTTTTGCACACGGTGTCAGTTTTGGGCCCATAAGAACTTTTTGGAAATGTAGCGACCGTTTTGGACTGAACTCAACACTTCGTCGTGACGTACGAGGGATTTTGGCCATTCTTCGAAAGAATGACAACTTGCATATTTGGAACGCTTGGATTGTCGGCGTACGAAGAATTGGGCGTAACTTTTGTACACGGTCTCCGTTTTGGGCCCATTAGTACTTTTTGGAAACGTAGCTACTGTTTTGGATTGAACTCACTACTTCGTCGTGACGTACGAGTGATTTTGGCCATTTTTCGATGGAATGAGCACTTGCATATTTAGAACGCTTGGAGAGTCGGCGGACGAAGAATTGAGCGTAACTTTCGCACACGGTGTCCGTTTTGGGCCCATAAGAACTTTTTGAAAATGTAGCGACCGTTTTGGATTGAACTCACCACTTCATCGTGACGTATGAGGGATTTTGGCGATTTTTTGATAGAACGACCACTTGCATGTTTAGAACGTATGGAGAGTCGGCGGACGAAGAATTGACTGTAACTTTTGCACACGGTGTCCGTTTTGGGCCCATAAGAACTTTTTGGAAATGTAGCGACCGTTTTGGATTAAACTCACCACTTCGTCGTGACGTACGAGGGATTTCGGCCATTTTTCGAAAGAATGAGCACTTGCATATATGGAACGCTGGGATTGACAGCGTACAAAGAATTAATAGTAACTTTTGCACACAGTGTCCGTTTTGGGCCCACAAGAACTTTTTGGAAATGTGGCGACCGTTTTGGATTGAACTCACCACTTCGTCGTGACGTATGATTGATTTTGGCCATTTTTTGAAAGAATGAGCACTTGCATATTTAGAACGCTTGGATTGTCGGCGTACGAAGAATTGAGCGTAACTTTTGCACACGGTGTCCGTTTTCGGCCCATAAGAAATTTTTTGGAAATGTAGCGACCGTTTTGGATTGAACTCACCACTTCGTCGTGACGTACGAGGGATTTCGGCCATTTTTCGAAAGAATGAGCACTTGCATATTTGGAACGCTTGGATTGAAGGCGTACGAAGAATTGACCGTGACTTTTGCACACGGTGTCCGTTTTGGGCCCATAAGTACTTTTTGGAAATTGAGCGACCGTTTTGCATTGAACACACCACTTCGTCGTGATCTACGAGTGATTTTGGCCATTTTTCGATGGAATGAGCACTTGCATATTTAGAACGCTTGGAGAGCCGGCGGATGAAGAACTGAGCATAACTTTCGCACACGGTGTCCGTTTTGGGCCCTTAAGGACTTTCTTGAAATGTAGCGACCGTTTTGGATTGAACTCACCACTTCGTCGTGACGTACGCGGGATTTTGGTGATTTTTCGAAAGAATGAGCACTTCCATATTTCGAACGCTTGGAAAGTCGACGGACGAAGAATTGAGCTTAACTTTTGCACATGGTGTCCATTTTAGGCCCATAAGAACTTTTTGGAAATGTAGCGACCATTTTAGATTGAACTCACCACTTCGTCGTGACGTATGAGGAATTTCGACCTTTTTTTGAAAGAATGAGCACTTGCATAAGTGGAAAGCTTGGATTGACAGCTTACAAAAAATTGAGCGTAACTTTTGCACACGGTGTCCGTTTTGGGCCCATAAGAACTATTTGGAAATGTAGCGACCGCTTTGGATTGAACTCACCATTTCGTCGTGATGTATGAGTGATTTTGGCCATTTTTCGAAAGAATGAGCACTTGCATATTTGGAATGCTTGGATTGTCGGCGTACGAAGAATTGAGCGTAACTTTTGCACACGGTGTCCGTTTTGGGCCCATAAGTACTTTTTGGAAACGTAGCGACCGTTTTGGATTGAACTCACCACTTCGTCGTGACGTACGAGTGATTTTGGCCATTTTTCAATGGAATGAGCACTTGCATATTTAGAACGCTTGGAGAGTCGACAGACGAAGAATTGAGCGTAACTCTCGTACACGGTGTCCGTTTTGGGCCTATAAAAACTTTTTGGAAACGTAGCGACCGTTTTGGATTGAACTCACCACTACGTCGTGACGTACGAGGGATTTTGGCGATTTTTCGAAAGAATGAGCACTTGCATATTTAAAATGCTTGGAGAGTCGACGGACGAAGAATTGAGCATAACTTTTGCACACGGTGTCCGTTTTTGGCCCATAAGAACTTTTGGGAAATGTAGCGACCATTTTTGGTTGAACTTACCACTTCGTCGTGACGAATGAGCGATTTCGACCATTTTTCGAAAGAATGACCAATTGCAAATTTGGAACGCTTGGATTGTAGGCGTACGAAGAATTGAGCGTAACTTTTGCACACGGTGTCCGTTTTGGGACCATAAGTACTTTTTGAAAATGTAGCGACCGTTTTGGATTGAACTCACCACTTCGTCATGATGTATGAGTGCTTTCGGCCATTTTTCGAAAGAATGAGCACTTGCATATTTGGAACGCTTGGATTGTCGGCGTACGAAGAATTGAGCGTGACTTTTGCACACGGTGTCCGTTTTGGCCCATAAGTACTTTTTGGAAATTTAACGACCGTTTTGCATTGAACACACCACTTCGTCGTGACGTACGAGTGATTTTGGCCATTTTTCGATGGAATGAGCACTTGCATATTTAGAACGCTTGGAGAGCCGGCGGACGAAGAACTGAGCATAACTTTCGCACACGGTGTCCATTTTGGGCCCTTAAGGACTTTCTTGAAATGTAGCGACCATTTTGGATTGAACTCACCACTTCGTCGTGACGTACGCGGGATTTTGTCGATTTTTCGAAAGAATGAGCACTTGCATATTTCGAACGCTTGGAAAGTCGGGGGACGAAGAATTGAGCTTAACTTTTGCACATGGTGTCCATTTTAGGCCCATAAGAACTTTTTGGAAATGTAGCGACCATTTTAGATTGAACTCCCCACTTCATCGTGACGTATGAGGAATTTTGACCTTTTTTTGAAAGAATGAGCACTTGCATATGTGGAACGCTTGGATTGACAGCTTACAAATAATTGAGCGTAACTTTTGCACACGGTGTCCGTTTTGGGCCCATAAGAACTATTTGGAAATGTAGCGACCGTTTTGGATTGAACTCACCCCTTCGTCGTGACGTACGAGGGATTTCGCCCATTTTTCGAAAGAATGAGCGCTTGTATACTTAGAATGCTTGGAGAGTCGACGGATGAAGAATTGAGCATAACTTTTGCACACGGTGTCTGTTTTGGGCCCATAAGTACTTTTTGGAAATGTAGCGACCGTTTTGGATTAAACTCACCACTTCGTCGTGATGTATGAGTGATTTTGGCCATTTTTCGATGGAATGAGCACTTGCATATTTAGAACGCTTGGAGAGTCGACAGACGAAGAATTGAGCGTATCTCTCGCACACGATGTCCGTTTTGGGCCTATAAAAACTTTTTGGAAACGTAGCGACCGTTTTGGATTAAACTCACCACTTCGTCGTGACGTACGAGGGATTTTGGCGATTTTTCGAAAGAATGAGCACTTGCATATTTAAAATGCTTGGAGAGTCGACGGATGAAGAATTGAGCATAACTTTTGCACACGGTGTCCGCTTTTGGCCCATAAGAACTTTTGGGAAATGTAGCGACCATTTTTGGTTGAACTTACCACTTCGTCGTGACGAATGAGCGATTTCGACCATTTTTCGAAAGAATGACCAATTGCAAATTTGGAACGCTTGGATTGTAGGCGTACGAAGAATTGGGCGTAACTTTTGCACACGGTATCCGTTTTGGGCCCATAAGAACTTTTTGGAAATTTAGCGACCGTTTTGGATTGAACTCACCACTTCGTCGTGGCGTACGAGGGATTTTAGCGGTTTTTCGAAAGAATGAGAACTTGCATATTTCGAACGCTTGGAAAGTCGGCGGACGAGGAATTGAGCTTAACTTTTGCACATGGTGTCCATTTTAGGCCCCTAAGAACTTTTTGGAAATGTAGCGACCGTTTTAGATTGAACTCACGACTTCGTCGTGACGTACGAGGGATTTTGGCGATTTTTCGAAAGAATGAGCACTTGCATATTTGGAACGCTTGGAGAGCCGGCGGACGAAGAACTGAGCATAACTTTCGCACACGGTGTCCGTTTTGGGCCCTTAAGGACTTTCTTGAAATGTAGCGACCGTTTTGGATTGAACTCACCACTTCGTCGTGACGTACGCGGGATTTTGGCGATTTTTCGAAAGAATGAGAACTTGCATATTTCGAACGCTTGGAAAGTCGGCGGACGAAGAATTGAGCTTAACTTTTGCACATGGTGTCCATTTTAGGCCCATAAGAACTTTTTGGAAATGTAGCGACCGTTTTAGATTGAACTCACCACTTCGTCGTGACGTATGAGGAATTTCGACCTTTTTTTGAAAGAATGAGCACTTGCATATGTGGAACGCTTGGATTGACAGCTTACAAAGAATTGAGCGTAACTTTTGCACACGGTGTCCGTTTTGGGCCCATAAGAACTATATGGAAATGTAGCGACCGTTTTGGATTGAACTCACCATTTCGTCATGATGCATGAGTGATTTTGGCCATTTTTCGAAAGAATGAGCACTTGCATATTTGGAATGCTTGGATTGTCGGCGTACGAAGAATTGAGCGTAACTTTTGCACACGGTGTCCGTTTTGGGCCCATAAGTACTTTTTGGAAACGTAGCGACCGTTTTGGATTGAACTCACCACTTCGTCGTGACGTACGAGTGATTTTGGCCATTTTTCGATGGAATGACCACTTGCATATTTAGAACGCTTGGAGAGTCGACAGACGAAGAATTGAGCGTAACTCTCGCACACGGTGTCCGTTTTGGGCCAATAAAAACTTTTTGGAAACGTAGCGACCGTTTTGGATTGAACTCACCACTTCGTCGTGACGTACGAGGGATTTTGGCGATTTTTCGAAAGAATGAGCACTTGCATATTTAAAATGCTTGGAGAGTCGACGGACGAAGAATTGAGCATAACTTTTGCACACGGTGTCCGTTTTTGGCCCATAAGAACTTTTGGGAAATGTAGCGACCATTTTTGGTTGAACTTACCACTTCGTCGTGACGAATGAGCGATTTCGACCATTTTTTGAAAGAATGACCAATTGCAAATTTGGAACGCTTGGATTGTAGGCGTACGAAGAATTGACCGTAACTTTTGCACACGGTGTCCGTTTTGGGCCCATAAGTACTTTTTGAAAATGTAGCGACCGTTTTGGATTGAACTCACCACTTCGTCGTGATGTATGAGTGCTTTCGGCCATTTTTCGAAAGAATGAGCACTTGCATATTTGGAACGCTTGGATTGTCGGCGTACGAAGAATTGAGCGTGACTTTTGCACACGGTGTCCGTTTTGGGCCCATAAGTACTTTTTGGAAATTTAACGATCGTTTTGCATTGAACCCACCACTTCGTCGTGACGTACGAGTGATTTTGGCCATTTTTCGATGGAATGAGCACTTGCATATTTAGAACGCTTGGAGAGCCAGCGGACGAAGAACTGAGCATAACTTTCGCACACGGTGTCCGTTTTGGGCCCTTAAGGACTTTCTTGAAATGTAGCGACCGTTTTGGATTGAACTCACCACTTCGTCGTGACGTACGCGGGATTTTGGCGATTTTTCGAAAGAATGAGCACTTGTATATTTCGAACGCTTGGAAAGTCGGCGGACGAAGAATTGAGCTTAACTTTTGCACATGGTGTCCATTTTAGACCCATAAGAACTTTTTGGAAATGTAGCGACCGTTATAGATTGAACTCACCACTTCGTCGTGACGTATGAGGAATTTTGACCTTTTTTTGAAAGAATGAGCACTCGCATAAGTGGAACGCTTGGATTGACAGCATACAAAGAATTGAGCGTAACTTTTGCACACGGTGTCCGTTTTGGGCCCATAAGAACTATTTGGAAATGTAGCGACCGTTTTGGATTGAACTAACCATTTCATCGTGATGTATGAGTGATTTTGGCCATTTTTTGAAAGAATGAGCACTTGCATATTTGGAATGCTTGGATTGTCGGCGTACGAAGAATTGAGCGTAACATTTGCACACGGTGTCCGTTTTGGGCCCATAAGTACTTTTTGGAAACGTAGCGACCGTTTTGGATTGAACTCACCACTTCGTCGTGACGTACGAGTGATTTTGGCCTTTTTTCGATGGAATGAGCACTTGCATATTTAGAACGCTTGGAGAGTCGACAGACGAAGAATTGAGCGTAACTCTCGCACACGGGGTCCGTTTTGGGCCTATAAAAACTTTTTGGAAATGTAGCGACCGTTTTAGATTGAACTCACCACTTCATCGTGACGTACGAGGGATTTTGGCGATTTTTTGAAAGAATGAGCACTTGCATATTTAAAATGCTTGGAGAGTCGACGGACGAAGAATTGAGCATAACTTTTGCACACGGTGTCCG
>NW_019266135.1:0-8193 GCF_002742605.1 Olea europaea var. sylvestris
ATTTTTCACGACGGTGTCGGAAAGGGATAAAATTTGACCGTTTTATCGGAAACAAAAATCGCGCCGGGGGCAATTTCGTCATTTTTCGCGACGGTGTCTGAATGGGATGAAATTTTGCAGGTTGATCGGAAACAGCTATTGCGCCGGGGTTGATATCGTCATTTTTCGCGACGGTATCGGAATGAGCTGATATTTGGCAGGTTGATTGGAATCAAATATTGCGTCGGGGGCAATATCGTCATTTTTCGCGACGGTGTCGGAATGGGCTGAAATTTGCCAGGATGATCGGAACCCAAAATCGCGCCGGGGGCAATAATGTCATTTTTAGCGGCGGTGTCGGAATGGGCTGAAATTTGGCAGGTTGATCGGAAACAAAAATCGCGCCGGGGGCAATTTCGTCATTTTTCGCGACGATGTCGGAATGGGATAAAATTTGACAGGTCGATCGGAAACAAAAATCGCGCCGAGGGCAATTTCATCATTTTTCGCGAAGGTGTCGGAATGGCCTAAAATTTGGCAGGTCGATCGGAAACAAAAACCGCGCCAGGTGCAATTTCGTCATTTTTCGTGATGGTGTCGGAATGGGCTAAAATTTGACAGATCGATCGGAAACAAAAATCGCGCCTGGGGCAATATCGTCGTTTTTCGCGACGGTGTCGGAATGGGCAGAAATTTGGCAGATCGATCGGAAACAAAAATCGCGTCGGGGGCAATTTCGTCATTTTTCGCGACAATGACAGAATGGGCTGAATTTTGGAAGGTTGAATGGAAAAAAAACCGCGCCGGGGCAATTTCGTCATTTTTCACAACGGTGTCGGAATGGGTCTAAAATTTGACAGATCGATCTGAAACAAAAACCGCGACGGGGGCAATTTCGTCATTTTTCGCGACGATGTAGGAGTGGCCTAAAATTTGGTAGGTCGATCGGAAACAAAAATCGCGCCGGGGGCAATTTCGTCATTTTTCACGACGATGTCGGAATGGGATAAATTTTGACAGGTCAATTGGAAACAAAAATTGTGCCGGGGGCAATTCCGTCATTTTTTGCGACGATTTAGGAATGGGCTAAAATTTGAAAGATTCATCGGAAACAAAAATCGTGCCGGGGGCAATTTCGTCATTTTTGGCGACGGTGTCGGAATGGGCTAAAATTTGACTGATTCATCGGAAACAAAAATCGTACCGAGGGCAATTTCGTCATTTTTCGTGACGGTGTCCGAATGGGCTGAATTTTGGAAGGTTGACTGGAATCAAAAACCGCGCCGAGGCAATTTCGTCATTTTTCACGACGGTGTCGGAATGGGCTAAAATTTGACAGGTTGATGGGAAACAAAAACCGCGCAGGGTGAAATTTCGTCATTTTTCAAGACGGTGTCGGAATGGACTAAAATTTGACTGATTGACCGAAAATGAAAATCGCGTCGGGGGCTATTTCGCCATTTTTCGCGACGGTGTCGAAATGGGCTAAAATTTGACATATTAATCGGAAACAAAAACGCGCCGGGGCCAATTTCGTCATTTTTCGTGACGGTGTCGAAATGGTCTAAAATTTGGCGGGTCGATCGGAAACAAAAACCGCGCCGGGTGCAATTTCGTCATTTTTCGCGACGGTGTCGGAATGGGCTAAAATTTGACAGATCGATCGGAAGCAAAAATCCCGCCGGGGGCAATTTCTTCATTTTTCGCGACGATGTCGGAATGGGCTAAAATTTGCCAGATCGATCGGAAACAAAAATCGCGCCGGGGGCAATTTCGTCATTTTTCGCGACGATGTCGGAATGGGATAAAATTTGACAGGTCGATCGGAAACAAAAATCGCGCCGAGGGCAATTTCGTCATTTTTCGCGAAGGTGTCGGAATGGCCTAAAATTTGGCAGGTCAATCGGAAACAAAAATCGCGCCGGGGGCAATTTCGTCATTTTTCGCGATGGTGTCGGAATGGGCTAAAATCTGACAGATCGATCGGAAACAAAAATCGCACCGGGGGCAATTTCTTCATTTTTCGCGACGGTGTCGGAATGGGCTAAAATTTGACAGATCGATCGGAAACAAAAATCGCGCCGGGTGCAATTTCGTTATTTTTCGCGACGATGTCGGGATGGGATAAAATTTGACAGGTCGATCGAAAACAAAAATCGCGCAGGGGCAATTTCGTCTTTTTTCGCGACGGTGTCGAAATGGGCTAAAATTTGACGGATCGATCTGAAACAAAAACCGCGTCGGGGGCAATTTTGTCATTTTTCGCGACGGTGTAGGAGTGACCTAAAATTTGGTATCAGAATGGGCTGAATTTTAGAAGGTTGATTGGAAGCAAAAACTACTGGGGGCAAATTTCATCATTTTTCGCAACGGTGTCGAAATGGACAAAAATTTGACTGATTGATCGGAAACGAAAATCGCGCTGGGGTAATTTCGTCATTTTTCGCGAGGGTGTTGGAATGGTCTAAAATTTGACAGATTAATCGGAAACAAAAATCGCGCCGGGGGCAATTTCTTCATTTTTCACGACGGTGTCGGAATGGTCTAAAATTTGACAGGTTGATGGGAAACAAAAACCGCGTCGGGGGCAATTTCGTCATTTTTCGCAACGGCGTCGAAATGGACTAAAATTTGACTGATTGATCGGAAACGAAAATCGCGACGGGGGTAATTTCGTCATTTTTCGCAACGGTGTCGGAATGGGCTAAAATTTGACAGGTTAATCGGAAACAAAAATCGCGCCGGGGGCAATTTCATCATTTTTCGCGACGGTTTCGGAATGGGCTAAAATTTGACAGATTCATCGGAAACAAAAATCGCGCCCGGGGGCAATTTTGTCGTTTTTGGCACGGTGTCATAATGGGCTAAAATTTGACAGTTTCATCGGAAACCAAAATCGTGCCGGGGGCAATTTCGTCATTTTTCGCGAAGGTCTCGGAATGGGCTAAAATTTGACAGCTTGATCGGAAACAAAATACGCGTCAGGGGCCATTTCGTCATTTTTCGCGACGGTGTCGGAATGGGCTAAAATTTGACAGATTAATCGGAAACAAAAATCGCGCCGGGGGCAATTTCGTCATTTTTGACGATGGTGTCGGAAAGGGCTAAATTTTGACAGTTTCATCGGAAACAAAAATCGTGAGGGGGGCAATTTCGTCATTTTTCGCAACGGTGTCGGAATGGCCTAAAATTTGACAGCTTGATCGGAAACAAAATGTGGGCCGGGGGCCATTTCGTCATTTTTCGCGACGGTGTCGGAATGGGCTAAAATTTGACAGATTAATCGGAAACAAAAATCACGCCGGGGGCAATTTCGTCATTTTTGACGACGGTGTCGGAAAGGGCTAAATTTTGACAGTTTCATCGGAAACAAAAATCGTGCGGGGGGCAATTTCGTCATTTTTCGCAACGGTGTCGGAATGGCCTAAAATTTGGCAGGTCGATCGGAAACAAAAACCGCGCCGGGGGCAATTTCATCATTTTTCGCGACGGTGTCGGAAAGGGCTAAATTTTGACAGATCGATCCGAAACAAAAATCGCGCCGTGGGCAATTTCTTCATTTTTCGCGACGGTGTCGGAATGGGCTAAAATTTGACAGCTTGATCGGAAACAAAATGCGGGCCGGGGGCCATTTCGTCATTTTTCGCGACGGTGTCGGAATGGGCTAAAATTTGACAGATTAATCGGAAACAAAAATCGCGCCGGGGGCAATTTCGTCATTTTTGACGACGGTGTCGGAAAGGGCTAAATTTTGACAGTTTCATCGGAAACAAAAATCGTGCGGGGGGCAATTTCGTCATTTTTCGCAACGGTGTCGGAATGGCCTAAAATTTGGCAGGTCGATCGGAAACAAAAACCGCGCCGTGGGCAATTTCGTCATTTTTCGCGACGGTGTCGGAATGGGCTAAAATTTGACAGATCGATCGGAAACAAAAATCGCGCCGTGGGCAATTTCTTCATTTTTCGCGACGGTGTCGGAATGGGCTAAAATTTGTCAGATTCATCGGAAACAAATATCGTGCCGGGGGCAATTTTGTTATTTTTCGCGAAGGTGTCAGAATGGGCTGAATTTTGGAAGGTTGATTGGAAGCAAAAACCGCGCCGGGGCAATTTCTTCATTTTTCACGATGGTGTCGGAATGGGCTAAAATTTGACAGGTTGATGGGAAACAAAAACCGCGTCGGGGGAAAATTTCGTCATTTTTCGCGACGGTGTCGGAATGGACTAGAATTTGACTGATTGATCGGAAACGATAATCGCCCCGGGGGCAATTTCGCCATTTTTCGCGACGGTGTCGGAATGGCTAAAATTTGACATATTAATTGGAAACAAAAATCGTGCCGGGGGCAATTTCGTCATTTTTCGCGACGGTTTCGGAATGAGCTAAAATTTGAAAGATTCATCGGAAACAAAAATCGTGCCGGGGGCAATTTCGTCATTTTTCGCGACGGTGTCCGAATGGGCTGAATTTTGGAAGGTTGATTGGAATCAAAAATCGCGCCGAGGCAATTTCGTCATTTTTCACGACGGTGTCGGAATGGGCTAAAATTTGACAGGTTGATGGGAAACAAAAACCGCGTCGGGGGCAAATTTCGTCATTTTTCGCGATGGGTCGGAATGGCCTCTAATTTGGCAAGTCGATCGGAAACAAAAATCGCGCCGGGGCAGTTTCGTCATTTTTCGCGACGATGTCGGAGTGGGATAAAATTTGACAAGTCGATCGGAAACAAAAATCGCGTCGGGGGCAATTTCGTCATTTTTCGCGAAGGTGTCGGAATGGGCTAAAATTTGACAGCTTGATCGGAAACAAAATACCCGCCATGGGAAATTTCGTCATTTTTGGCGACGGTGTCGGAATGGGCTAAAATTTGACAGATTTATTGAAAACAAAATAGTGCTGGGGGCAATTTCGTCATTTTTTCGCGACGGTGTCGGAATGGGCTAAAATTTGACCGATTAATCGGAAACAAAAATCGCGCCGGGGTCAATTTCGTCATTTTTCGCGACGGTGTCGGAATAGGCTAAAATTTGACGGGTTGATGGGAAACAAAAATCGCGCCGGGGGCAATTTCTTCATTTTTCGCGACGGTGTCGAAATGGACTAAAATTCGACTGATTGATCGGAAACGAAAATCGCGCTGGGGGTAATTTCGTCATTTTTCGCGACGGTGTCGGAATGGGCTAAAATTTGACAGATTAATCGGAAACAAAAATCGCGCCGGGGGCAATTTCGTCATTTTTCGCGACGGTGTCGGAATGGGCTAAAATTTGACAGATTAATCGGAAACAAAAATCGCGCCGGGGGCAATTTCGTCATTTTTTGCGACGATTTCGGAATGGGCTAAAATTTGAAAGATTCATCGGAAACAAAAATCGCGCCCGGGGCAATTTCGTCATTTTTGGCGACGGTGTTGGAATGGGCTAAAATTTGACAGTTTCATCGGAAACAAAAATCGTGTCGTGGGCAATTTCGTCATTTTTCGCGAAGGTGCCGGAATGGGCTAAAATTTGACAGCTTGATCGGAAACAAAATACGCGCCGGAGGCCATTTCGTCATTTTTCGCGACGGTGTCGGAATGGGCTAAAATTTGACAGATTAATCGGAAACAAAAATCGCGCCGGGGGTAATTTCGTCATTTTTGGCGACGGTGTCGGAAAGGGCTAAATTTTGACAGTTTCATCGGAAACAAAAATCGTGCGGGGGGCAATTTCGTCATTTTTCGCAACGGTGGCGGAATGGCCTAAAATTTGGCAGGTCGATCGGAAACAAAAACCGCGCCGGGGGCAATTTCGTCATTTTCCGCGACGAAATCGTGCCGGGGGCAATTTCGTCATTTTCCGCGACGAAATCGTGCCGGGGGCAATTTCGTCATTTTCCGCGACGAAATCGTGCCGGGGGCAATTTCGTCATTTTCCGCGACGAAATCGTGCCGGGGGCAATTTCGTCATTTTCCGCGACGAAATCGTGCCGGGGGCAATTTCGTCATTTTCCGCGACGAAATCGTGCCGGGGGCAATTTCGTCATTTTCCGCGACGAAATCGTGCCGGGGGCAATTTCGTCATTTTCCGCGACGAAATCGTGCCGGGGGCAATTTCGTCATTTTCCGCGACGAAATCGTGCCGGGGGCAATTTCGTCATTTTCCGCGACGAAATCGTGCCGGGGGCAATTTCGTCATTTTCCGCGACGAAATCGTGCCGGGGGCAATTTCGTCATTTTCCGCGACGAAATCGTGCCGGGGGCAATTTCGTCATTTTCCGCGACGGTGTCGGAATGGCTAAAATTTGACATATTAATTGGAAACAAAAATCGTGCCGGGGGCAATTTCGTCATTTTTCGCGACGGTTTCGAAATGGGCTAAAATTTGAAAGATTCATCGGAAACAAAAATCGTGCCGGGGGCAATTTCGTCATTTTTCGCGACGGTGTCGGAATGAGCTAAAATTTGACAGATCGATCGGAAACAAAAATCGCGCCGGGGGCAATTTCGTCATTTTTCGCGACGGTTTCGAAATGGGCTAAAATTTGAAAGATTCATCGGAAACAAAAATCGTGCCGGGGGCAATTTCGTCATTTTTCGCGACGGTGTCGGAATGAGCTAAAATTTGACAGATCGATCGGAAACAAAAATCGCCCCGAGGGCAATTTCTTCATTTTTTGCGACGGTGTCGGAATGGGCTAAAATTTGACATATTAATCGGAAACAAAAATCGCGTCGGGGGCAATTTCGTCATTTTTCGTGATGGTGTCGGAATGGCCTAAAATTTGGCAGGTCGATCGGAAACAAAAATCGCGTCGGGTGCAATTTCGTCATTTTCTGCGACGGTGTCGGAATGGGCTAAAATTTGACAGATCGATCGGAAACAAAAATCGCCCCGGGGGCGATTTCTTCATTTTTGGCGACGGTGTCGGAATGGGCTAAAATTTGACAGATCGATCGGAAACAAAAATCGCGCCGGGTGCAATTTCGTCATTTTTCGCTACGATGTCGGAATGGGATAAAATTTGACAGGTCGATTGGAAACAAAAATCACGCCGGGGGCAATTTCGTCATTTTTCGCGACAGTGTCGGAATGGCCTAAAATTTGGCAGGTCGATCGGAAACAAAAATCGCGTCGGGTGCAATTTCGTCATTTTTCGCGATGGTGTTGGAATGGGCTAAAATTTGACAGGTCGATCGGAAACAAAAATCGCGCCGGGGGCAATTTCGTCATTTTTCACGACGGTGTCGGAATGGCCTAAAATTTGGCAGGTCGATCGGAAACAAAAACCGCGTCGGGTGCAATTTCGTCATTTTTCGCGATGGTGTTGGAATGGGCTAAAATTTGACAGATCGATCGGAAACAAAAATCGCGCCGGGGGCAATTTTTTCATTTTTCGCGACGGTGTCGGAATGGGCTAAAATTTGACAGATCGATCGGAAACAAAAATCGCGCCGGGGGCAATTTCGTCATTTTTCGCGACAGTGTCGGAATGGGCTAAAATTTGACAGATCGATCGGAAACAAAAATCGCGCCGGGGGCAATTTCGTCATTTTTCGCGACAGTGTCGGAATGGGCTAAAATTTGACAGATCGATCTAAAACAAAAATCGCATCGGGGGCAATTTCGTCATTTTTCGCGACGGCGTAGGAATGGACTAAAATTTGGTAGGTCGATGGGAAACAAAAATCGCGCCAGGGGCAATCTCGTCATTTTTCACGACGATGTAGGAATGGGAAAAAAATTTGACAGGTCGATCGGAAACAAAAATCGCACCTGGGGCAATTTCAAAATTTTTCGCGACGGGTCGGAATGGGCTAATATTTGACAGATTTATCGGAAACAAAATCATGCCCGAGGCAATTTCGTCATTTTTCGCGAAGGTGTCAGAATGGGCTGAATTTTGGAAGGTTGATTGGAAGCAAAAACCGCGTTGGGGCAATTTCATCATTTTTCACGACGGTGTTGGAATGGGCTAAAATTTGACAGGTTGATGGGAAACAAAAACCGCGCCGGGGGCAAATTTTGTCATTTTTCGCGACGGTGTCGGAATGGCCTAAAATTTGGTCGGTCGATCGGAAACAAAAATCGCGCCGGGGCAATTTTGTCATTTTTCGCGACGATGTCGGAATGGGATAAAATTTGACCGGTCGATCGGAAACAAAAATCGCGTCGGGGGCAATTTCGTCATTTTTCGCGACGGTGTCGGAATGGGCTAAAATTTGACAGATTAAT
>NW_019266136.1:0-8184 GCF_002742605.1 Olea europaea var. sylvestris
CCAGTGGAGGTGTGCTCATGCAAGAAGGTCATCCCATTGCCTTTGAAAGCCACAAGTTGAATGACATGAAGCGGCGCTACAAGGTGCAAGAAAAAGAAATGACAGCTATTGTGCATTGCCTACAGGTATGGATATCATTTAGGTTCCCGTTTTGTGATCTAGATGGGCAATGTGGCTATAAGTTACTTCCAATCGCAAAAGAAGTTAAGCTCGAAGCAAGCTCGATGGTGAGACTTCTTGGCTGAGTTTTACTATGTGATGGAATATAAACCTGGAAAGGCAAATGTAGTGGCGGATGCACTTAGCCTCAGGCAGAACTTTCATCAATTAGTCAATCCATGGGGACCTTGCTCGAGAAAACTAAATGAGGGTTGGGGCATGATCCCATGGCAAAAACATTGGTGCAGGCCACTCAAGAGGGCAAAACAAGGCAATTTTGGTGTGACAAGAAGTTATTGTAAACCACTCGGGAATGGGTATTTTGTGTCTAAGTGGAAAAAATTGCAGCATGATATTATTCAGGAATGCCATGACACCAAGTCGGCTGGACTTCCTTGGATAGACTGGACATTAGCTTTGATTGAACGGGCATATTATTGGCCACAAATGCGGGATCAAGTGGAGACATATGTCCGAACATGTCTTTTGTGCCAACAAGACAAAGTGGAGAACAAGTTACTACCTGGACTTCTTGATCATCTTCTTGCTCCTAATCAACCCTGGGATGTGGTTACCATGGATTTCATTAGTGCCTTGCCTAAGTCCGAAGGAATTGGATTAATAATTGTTGTTGTCGATCAACTTTCAAAGCATGTTAATTTCACTCCAACCCCAAAGGATTACACAGCAGAGGAGACGATAAGGTTATTTTTCAAACATACTGAGACATATGAGGGGTTGCCTAAACATATTGTAAGTGATTGGCATCTTCGTTTTACGGGAAAATTGTGGATGGACTTGTTTAAACTCCTTGGATTAGATTTATAGTTCTCTAGTAGTTTCCAACCCACAGATCAAACAAAACGGGTGAACTCATTGTTGGAGTGTTATCTTCGACACTATGCTAGTGCTAATCAACGAGATTGGGCAATGTTGATGGACACAACTCAATTTTCTTACAACATACAAAAAAGTGAATGCACAGGACATAATCCGTTTGAATTTGTAACGGAGTGACAACCTACAATGCCCCACACTACCTACGATTGGTCAAAGTCACGGAGCAATACAAAATCTTTTGAGAATGATGTTGAATCCTTTTTGGTAGACCGATTAATGATATGGAGAGGTGTTCCCCCTGGCACCCAATACTTAATCAAATGGAAGGGATTGCTCGAGTCCGAAGTTACTTGGGAGAATAAAGGAGATCTAGGAATGATTTGAGTCCGAAGCTATTTTCCATATTTCTTACTTCAAAAACCACTACTCAAAATTGAAAGGCTGACTTAACGTTAAATTATTTGTGAGTGTCGAAAGGCTAACTTAACATTTTCTCATGAGGGCCAAGAATTGTCGAATGTTAAGGTCACACGGTTCTAGTTATTCGGGTGTAACAAAACTACGTCCGTCACATTTGGCTCTAAAATCAAGGTTCTAACTTTAACTTTTTGCATTTTTTTGTCATCTTCTTCATTGAGATTTCACCTTTCTCATCGAGTCTCTGTCATTTTCTTGACTCTTCATCATCTTCTTGAATCTTTTACATAGACAAAAATACCAAGAATATTCAAAAATTATTTTGTGCATTGAATTTAGTGCACCGATACAATTTTGATTCGAGCTTTCTAACCTTTGTTGATTTTCCACCTATTTTGTCTAAAAAAAGAAAATTAAAAAAATCCAGCATCCATTGGAACAATTTTGTTGTGGAAAAAGGCATAAATTGAATTTTAAAAACATTGAAAGTGGCACAAACATTCTTGGTTATGTCTTTATTCAATTCTTCCATTCCTTATGGGAACAAAATTGCATTTCAATACGGTGTATCACTCTCAATCCAATGGTCAGACTGAAATGACCATTCAAACTTTGGAAGATATGCTAAGGGCCTGTGTTATGGACCTAGGAGGTAGTTGGGAACCGTATCTTCATTTGGTGGAATTTGCATATAGTAATAGTTTCCAAGCAATTATTGGAATGTCACCATATGAAGCTTTCTATGGTAGAAGATGTATATCTCTGTTCATTGGGATGAGGTTGGAGAAAAGAGAGTTTTAGGATAGAGATCATTGAAAGGACAGTCGAAGCCGTTGATAAATCTGTACTAGGAAAAAGGCAGCCAAAGATAGATAAAAGAGCTATGTAGATACTGGAAGAAAAGACCTGGAGTTTCAAGTTGGGGATAAAGTCTTTTTAAAAGTGGCACCAATAAAGGGTGTACAGGTTCGACAAGAAAGAAAAACTACAACCTCGTTATACCTTTTGAAATACTTGACAGAATGTGGCTTATCGATTGGCTTTTCCGCCTGAGCAATCTGCTCACATGTTTCATATATGCATGATCCTAATTACGTGGTCAATTATCAATCCCTGGAAGTACAACAAGATTTATCTTATGAGGAATTATTGATTAAAATACTGGATCAAAAGGTACATAAATTACAGAACAAGGATATTCAACTGGTCAAAGTGCAATGGAATAATAATGAGTAGTAGAATCTACTTAGGAAATAGAAGAAATTAAAGACAAATATCTGACACTCTTTGCCAATCCGTAAGATATATTTCAAGGACAAAATTTTGTTTAAGGTTTAAAGAATCTAAGCTCGAGAAATAAAATGAAATTAAGCTATTATTTTGTGATAATCTAGCATCATGAGCCTAGACCATATAAGAAACAAGTTATGGAAGCTCAACCCATTTAAAATTATGAAAGCCCAAGCCCAACAATTTAAGAGTTTAAGTGTAAGTAAATTTGATTAATATTTAATGAATAACTGAATTGCCACAATGGTCATCTATATAATGTTTTAAATAGGCAACCTAGATTCGAATTACCATGTAGATGCTTTTATAAAATATTTCTAGAAAATTATTTTTTAGTTAAAAACTCCTCATTTGCACATTAAGAACAATTATATCAAGTTAATTGGATGAAATAATTATATTATTATTAGGCATTGATAAAGATAGGTTACAAAACATATGAATTGTTCATTTTCCTTTATTTTTATTATGTAAAACTTTTTATATGAATTATGTTTTTATGGCTTAAAAACTCTTTAAATTCTTAGTTAAAGAAGTAATTTACCAAATTTAATGATAATACAACTCCATTTAGTTTTTCATTAAAAAGGACGGTTACAAGAATAGGAAGATCACTTTTTCACTACACTCTTCTCAAATTCGAATTTACTCTTATCTTCTCTTAAAAATATAATTAATGTCAAGTTAAGCTTAAGGGAATAAATAGCAGGGTGTGAAGAAGAAGGGCTTTTTACACATTTTGTTCTTCTATATCCAAGAAAATTCAAGGTAAGTAGAGGTGCAAGTATTATTTTGTTTTCAAATTATGATTTTTTTGTTAGAAGTTTGAATGAAATGGTACCTCCAGGTATGGTGTTTTGGCACTACTATAGTTTCAATAATCATTATTCTCCAGCTTTATGTGTTATGATAATGCTATAGAAATTGGATTTTGTTGAATCTACAGTTCAAATTTAGATAACTTGATAACGAAATGCACCAATAATATCTACTGAATTTCAAATTCATGGGTTAATTCCCTTCCTACAGGTCAATTTGTTTTGCTGGGGGTGTGGATGATGGTAGACGGAGTTGCAACATGCTATGGAAAAGCATGTGATTTAATGTCTTCAATTTGGTTATGAAATGTTTACGTTTTTCTTTGAATAGATTTCTATGGACATCATATGTGGAACTATATTCTACGAACTTTTCGTTATAAATAAGTGATGTTTTAAAAGTAGATAAGTGTTTTAGAAATTAACTTATACACTGTTTTAAAAAAAAAAAAGTATTAGCGATTTAGTGTTGCTGTTTACTTAAAATTTCAGCTTCTACATCAACTTCAAAAAATTCGTAACTCAATCCTTGGAATTTTTAGACAACACCAGTGGCATTTGATAGCCTCATAGGTTAGCTATTGAATAAACTTGGAATCATGTCAATCCGATGTCGGTAGAATTTCATATCACTTAAAAGTAAACTGCACGAGATAGTATAGCTGTTTTCAGATTCTGTCATTGGTTTCAAAAATTCATAACTCAATTGTTACTTGGAGTTTTTGGATGAAAACAATGGAATTTGATAGTCTCATGAATTTGCATTTGAATGAAGTCAAAATCATGTTATTTCTATGTCCATGGAATAAAGTCAAAATCATGTTATATGTCTGTAAACTGAATTGGTAACACCTTTCAACCGAGTTGTTGTGAGGTTTTGAAAAAAAATATTTTAATGGCTAATATTTTTCCTACGGAAGTCAAATTTTGGATATATCATAATATAAGAAGTTTCCTACCTTGCATTAAAATTTCATGAAGTTTCGGAATCGATAGCTATGCAAACGAATTTATTTTGACAATTACCACTTGAGATATAATGCAAAATGTTTTTATTTCCTAACTTTAATGTTCACATCAATTATAGATACATGCATGGAAATCATTCTAAAGATATTTTTGAAATTTTTCCTTTCTAATTACATTGTGTCTTTTAAAAAAAAAAAAAAAGAAAGATAAATATAAATATATAATACTTAAATAAATTCTTAAATTAAATTTTTACGCCTTCCTCTAGAAGTACAATTGATTATTAAGTCTATGGCTAAAGTAAATTTAAACTCGTGACGTTTAGGACCATGTGAATCGGGACTTTACAGGTATTCCACCAAAATCTTGTGTGGGTTTCAAGATACATCCTACAACAAGGTTCAAATCATCTTATGCTCCATAATCTTAAATATGAATCATAAACTGACTATGAATATTTACATAAGTAACATACTCACTTCTTAACTTTTAGGCACTGATTCTCAAAATAAACATTCTACTAGAATACAAAAGGCTGTACTTACTAAGTTCAAGGTTCAAACTTTGGAACCCATCTGGGCATATCCCGAACCTAATAAAAGGGATTTTATCCCCATGTTGCAGGATACTTTGAAAAATCCCATGATCTTTGTAAAAACTTGGGACTAAGATTTTATAATTTAAACTTGTAAAAATGGTTAATCTTAAGTAGAATGTATCACAAAATAGTACGCTCAAACTCATTTAAAAATTAATCAAAGTTCAATAGATACTTCAAATAAACAAGTAATTTTAAAAGTTTACTAGATCAATAGAATTTCAACTATTACAAAGCAATGAATTATTCATATTTGTGAAAATTAAACAAATAATGAAATTACTCACAGTCTTGGGTAGGTCATACTTTTTCTATATGATTTAAACTAAACCATAGGACTTCGTCTATACGTCCTTGGGTAATAGTATTAGCACGAGGAGATCGGAGATGCACTAATCGTCTGATGAATGGAATACTGGGATTGAATCTTTTCTTTTACATAATTAATGATGCTCTTCAATGCGCAACAAGTATAATAGACCTAGTTTCTTTTCAGGTCTCTCTTTCATGGCATGCTCTTAGAGCAGGGTGATTTTATGCTCCATTTCTTCTTCTTCTAGTGCAGGACCATCTGTAGCAAAGCCTGACTTATTTGTATATTATGCTATTCGATCGATTTTGGCTGTTGCATGTTTGTCGATGGGCAAGTCTTCTTGATTCAGTTCTTACTTATTGGGTGGGAATCTTCCTGATAACATGCCTTTCTACCAGGGTGGTGGATTCATTTCGGGGTCAGCTGAAAAGAGTAGTCTATGATAGTAGTGATCGCCTCGAGCCATTGGATGAGAGTGAATTAGTAAAATTTCCTGGAATTAAAAGTACTTAAAAGTGTCCATTAGTAATTAGATCAAACCTCTAAAATAAAAGGAATAGGAGATTTGAGTACTCGGCAAAGAACCAAAAATAGAATTATATTTGTTGGACATTACTGCCTAGTTCTAAGGGTGTTAACCTTAGATTTAGGCTAATAACCATATATCCTTAAGATCTTTAAAATGAAACATTTGCTCACTATTTATAGATTTCATGGGAAGGCAGTTAAGTACAATAATTTAGTACAAATATTAGTTTTGCTTACCCTAATAAAGTCTTATACTTTGTGAAATTGGAGGAATTCCTACAAGACAATATAGATCAAAATGATTTTGGAGGGAGAAAATACAAACATATTGACTTCAAATACTGCATTATATTTACTTTTGTCTGTCGTAAATCCATTTTGGGTCCTAGGGAACTGAAGTCTCCTACACGATGTCATATGACAAAAAGACTCTTTTAAAAACATGACTTACACTTAATGTGCAAGAAACATCCCTTGCCTTTCTTGGGGGTCCCAATTTTTTTTTTTAAAATTCATGTTTTGATTGGTGTTCTAAAAAGCTTACCTAGGCAGTGCAAGGTTTGAAGCTCGGGCAAAACACCTCATTTAGATGTGGTTTTTCTTCAATTCTTAGCCCCCATTTGGCCTCCATTTTTTTGGTAATGAAAATGGGAGCGATAGTATTTTTTTGAAAATTGAGTGGTTGAAAAAGAAGGAAAAGTTTTCGACTTACGTATAATATTATTTTATGGAAGATTGTATGGTTAAAAATAATGGAGAGAAAAATAGAATATAATGGAATGTAATTTAATGGGAACCAAACCGGGGCTTAAACGGTTGAATTTTTTCCTCCACTCCTTAGGCACACTTTATTAGTTTTTTTATTTTTTTCCTTTTTTAAAAAGTCTTTTATTCGAATTTAGCTTATTAATTTTTAAAAAAACTTTTTAGTTGACTTTAATTTCAAGTTTTTAAAAGATTTTATTTGTACAAAAGTTTTTGACTCTATCAAAACAGTTAAATAAGATTTAATCTATGATACTATCTACATTATGTAATTATGATCTTGAGACTAGTTATCTTGTTGCAAACTCAAAAGTGTGTATGAAGTTTCTATGAATCTATTAAGTAGGACTTGTCTAGTTGAAAATTGAAACTATGAAAAATATTTTAATTTTTGCATTTCAAAATTTTGAAAATTGTATAATTGACTAATGATAGGAAATATTAAGTAAATATAGTATGTTATTATTCTAGATGTATTAATTGAATTATTAAATGATATTTAAAATCTTTAAAAATTTAAAATAATGTTAAAAATAAGAAAATGCTTTTTTTACGCCTAAGCCTCGCCTAGGCTTCCTTAAGCTAGTGAAGCTTGACCTCACGCATAACCTTGCTTTAAGCATTTTAGAACACTGGTTTTGGTAGACGAATAATACATCATGATGCAACTTATGATAATTTTGAAGTATAAGAAATGCAGTATTTAAAAATTCAAGTCATACCATTTTAGTAGACATAAAATTACCACGTAAAACCATTCTCACGATTAATTTTAAAAATGATCACTGTATCGAATTCGCTTTCGATAAGGTTTCAGAGGTTATTAAATCATATTTTGAGTAAAAATACAAGTACAATTTATTCCTTGCAATAAAAGTACACATGCTAACTTTAAGAAATTTTATGCCAAATATTATGAAAGAGAAAATTACTATCACCTTATTTTCTTTTCAAATCTGAAATTAATCCTTTTTAACCATTCTCATCAATACATTTTATTAACATGTTTTCAAATAGATAGTGTAATGCCCCGACCCGCATGCACGGAAACGTCACTCAAGCCATTGTACCTTAGCCGTAAAGTTAGTTCAATATATTTTTAATAGAAGGTATAAAGATTAAATTTTAGAATTTAATTAAAGAATTTTTTTTAAAACAATAATTCAATTTTAAAAGAAAACAATTTCAAAAAAATATTTTTAGAATGTGTTCCATGCATGTAACGACAATTGACGTGAAATTTTGGCAAAACTTAAAAAGTAATGTTGTTGTTCCAATTTTTGTCTCAAACAGTAATTGTCAAAATAAATTTGTTTTCATAGCTATCGACCTTGAAACTTCATCAAATTTTAATGTAAGGTAGTAAACTCCATTTCTTGGAAAATAACACAACTAGAATTAAACGACAATGATTCTTGAAGTTTGAATATGCTTTTCTTGATTTTTGTTTGTTATATTTTTTATGCAAAGTTAATAAAATTGATCGA